>NW_027069627.1:618344-783140 GCF_002906115.3 Quercus suber | reverse complement strand
GATCTCTCTTCAAGATCCTTGAGCCTAAGAAAGGTGGTAATGTGACTTTTGGTGATGGAAACAAATCACAGATAAAAAGGAAAGGAATCATATCTCTACCAGGACTGCCAGACATTGCAAATGTTCTTTATGTAGAAGGTCTAAGGGTGAACCTATTGAGCATAAGTTAGATATGTGATCAAGACTTCATGGTGCTGTTCTCAAAAGGAAAGTGTCTTGTCATGGATGAGTCTGGAAAGAAGCTCATTAGTGGGGTTTGCACTCTGGACAACTGCTATGGATTGGTTCCTGATGTTGATATAGTGTGCAATATCATTCGTTTGCCTAATGAAGATCTATGGCATCAACGAATAGGACATGCTAGTTACAAGCATCTATCCATTGTATCTAAGCATGAATCAGTCCTGGGGATACCGAAGCTTAGTAGAATGAGCAATGTGGTGTGTGGACCATGTCAGCTTGGGAAACAGACGAAAGCTAAGCATCCAGGCACTCAGACATCAGCTACCTCCAGACCATTGGAGCTTTTGCATTTAGATCTTATGGGTCCAACCAGAATCGAGTCTCTTGGTGGTAAGAGATACATCATGGTTGTGGTAGACGACTTCACGAGATACACTTGGGTCATCTTACTCCGATCTAAGTCTGATACTCCTAAGCACATTGAGGCTTTGTGCACAAGACTGCAGAATGAAAAAAGCTTAAAGATTGGCTAGAGCCATGTTGCATAACAAAGATGTGGCTCGAAACTTATGGGGAGAAGTCGTAAACACTGTATGACATACGGTTAACAGGATGTACTTCAGACCTAGTACCAAAAAGACTCCCTATAAGTTATGGAAAGGAAGAAAGCCAAATGTGAAATATTTCAGGATATTTGGAAGTACTTGCTTCATTCTTAAGGATAAAGAGAATGTGGGAAAGTTTGACTCTCGAAGCGATGAAGGCATATTTCTTGGATATTCGTCTACAAGCAAGGCTTATTGGGTTTACAACAAGAGAACTCTGAAGGTAATGGAAACTGATGGTGTAAGAAAAATGCCAAGCTGATTTCTCATCCAAAAATGCCAAGCTGATTTCTCGTCCATATGGCCGTCCATGACAACGTACAAAGTGGAGAATGAGTGGCTCTTACGCTCGTCCCTCTCTTACCGTCCTTTTCCACTCGTCCTTCATTCACTTGTCCAATGGGAGATGTACTAGCAGCGAACCTCGTCCGTCCTTAATGATGGACGGACATGGTTTAGCAAGAGTCATAACACTCTTCCAAAAGCCAAGAGTCACGTTATTGCGAACTAAGCCATCTGTTCACTGTTGAACACAAGTCTCGATGAGGTAACTTCCATGACAGTTATGGAAGTTACCTATCCTCTAAACTCTACAACGATAGGAAAAATAACTGTCAAGCTAACATTATATAAAGACCCTTCTACGCAGAGGTATGGACACTTTTTTTGGATTTTGAAAAAAGATTGGTGAAGTCTTTGAAGTGCTTTCTTTTATACTTCAATCCACTAACTTTACCATTGGAGGATTCAAGACCGGCCTCCACCGGTCTTCTCTGATCTTTTTTGGTTTTTCAGGACTCACCCTTTAAGATCATCAACACCCGAAGACCTTTTAGCCCACTGATTTTCAAGGACTCATCAGTTGGCGCCGTCTGTGGGAAATAAGAAATTTGTTATCCTTTGAACTTAGTTTATTAAGTTCTGTGATTTCTTTCTCCAATAAAGGGTTGAAATGGTTCAAACAAGATCTAGGGCTACTAGTCTAGGCCCTCAACAAAGCAGGGACGCTTCCAGTAACCCTCATCGCGACCGTCAATCAGCACCCACTATGCAACCATCTTCATTCCAACACATGCAATCCATGGCCGCTGCTATGGTAGAGTTAATTCACTAGAACCAAGAGTTGGTCAGACAACTTGAGTTAAGGAAGCAGTCATGAATGGAATACAAGAACGGCCCAAAGTCAAGAAGAAGAAAGGAATGTTGAACCTGAAAACTAGTCAAGGGGTACTGCTTCACAGAGGGTACCTCATTTGGAAAGGAAAATAGATCAAATGAGAAGAGTTATGGACGAGATGAGGGAGAATATGAGGAAAATGAACCTTGTAGAAGACTTAGTTCACAGGACTGATTCCCCTTTGTGGCTTCCATTATGCTCACCCTTTGCCATAAGTTTAAGATGCCTCCTTTAGATTCGTATGATGGGACGCGAGATCCTTTTGACCATATTGCCACATTCAAAACTACTATGCACCTTCAAGGAGTTGCAGATGAAATAATGTGCAGAGCTTTTCCTACTACCCTCAAAGGACCTGCACGAGTGTCGTTCAGCAAAAATACCTCCTAACACAGTGACATCCTTCGAAGAGTTAAGCAAGTTGTTCATTAACAATTTTTATTGGAGGGCAGAGGCATACACACACACACACAAAAAAAAAAAAAAAAAAAAAAAAAAAGACATTATTTTAAACAAGGAGATGTCAATAATGTTTAACATGAGTTAAGTAATTACATATTTTGGACCTCAAACACACTAATATGTGTATGTTAGATTACATGTAAATAATATAAACGATGTTTTGAATTATATAAAAACACTCTATAGAAACAATATATTTTTTTTAATATTCTTTATATTAGACTTTAACTACAAAGATTAATGAAAAGGCTGGGCAATTGAGTTATCTTTAGAAAAATCATGTAAATGAGAAGTTTATCTGTATGTTTAGCTATCTGTTTTCATGAAATTTCAAGCCAATTTAGTCACAAGTGAAAGGAAAAGAGTTGAAAATATATATGATAAATTTAAGAAAAAAAGAAGATGAGAAATGGAAAAATATACCTTTGATTGGAAGTATTTCATCTTTTTGGTTAAAATTAGAGTGACAATTTCTTGAATACAATAATTTTTTTCAAAATAGCTACTATTTAAGGATCTATTTTTCATTTTCTCATACATGTGGTGTGAATGTGGGAAAAAGGGATTTACTTTAACTGTGATATCAAATACTTCAGCTTCTTTCTCTTTCAGGTTTGTTTTCTTTTACTAATATTTTTTCCTGTTTTTTATTTTTATTTTTTTATTTCATTTTTTTGCCAGCGTTGTATATTTTTGTCATTATTAACATGATGAAGCATCGTATTGAGGTTATCTAATATATGTTTTAGATGAAAATGACATTACCACTTTTATATTTGAGGAGCAATCGGTTATATGATTTTATTCTAAGGTCATAATTAAATTTTATGTCTTTGATTATTAATAAAGTGAAATTTTGCCCAAAAAATATGAAATAAAGGCAAAATAAAGGAAAGTCAAAGAAATTTCAAAAAAAAATTAGACAAAATAATAGTTGTTATAGCAATTGCAAAAAAGATCTTGAGTTACGTCACATTTCTAGGTCTTGGAAGTATTTAATTTGAGGAGCAATCGGTTATATGATTTTATTCTAAGGTCATAATTAAATTTTATGTCTTTGATTATTAATAAAGTGAAATTTTGCCCAAAAAATATGAAATAAAGGCAAAATAAAGGAAAGTCAAAGAAATTTCAAAAAAAAATTAGACAAAATAATAGTTGTTATAGCAATTGCAAAAAAGATCTTGAGTTACGTCACATTTCTAGGTCTTGGAAGTATTTTATGTGTGTGGATATTCCTTCTCTAGCAAATGACAATTTAAAGATTATGAGAAATTTTATCTTTAGCAGAATCTATATTATATTTTAGTTATTCACTAGCAAAAAAATAAACATATTTAGTGGTAGTTAAACAGTTGTTAGAAGTCACAAAAAATGTTGGCTAGAGTAAAAAATATGAGGAACCTTTGTTTCAACCTATATGCATTGATTTGAAGGATAAGACATACCGTTTCAAGTCTATCTTTTTTTTTTGTTCTATACCTTTATGAAATTCTGTGTCTGGTACTTTATGCTTTTGTTAGTACTATAGGTTCAAAATGTGACAACATGAACGTGTAGACCTTTTGAACATTTGGATTTCTATATTAAAACCATGCCAGTTTAATAAGTATTTGAAATTTACAAGAGACGTGAAATGATTCCTCTTTTTTCTTTCTACACATTGTATAATACATTTGATTAAATCAAATTTATTATTATTATCCTTTTTCTAATTTTTTTTTTTTTTTTTAAGGAAAGCATTCAAAGATGAACAGTAACAAAAAAAAAATTTTTAAAGTGCAATATAAGTTGCTTTGTAAGGATTTTAAAGATAAAACATAACAAATAAATAAAATAAAAAATTCCCGCGCATTGCGCGGGTTAAAAGCTAGTTAGTATAATCCTTAAAACTATTTAACTAGCATTGTTGTAATGGTGAAGACAAATGAATTTGAATAAAATTAATTATTATGAGTTGAGAAATGTCTCCTCCTTGTTTCTCTTTGTTTGGTGGTGATGCCAAACACCCCAAGGTGGTGATGCCTAGGGTTTTCAGGCAGGTTCTAGGCAGTGAAGCCAAGGATTTGTTTGGTTGTTCCTTTTGTTCCTCTTTTACAATTTATTTTCCTACTATTCTAGATCAACTTGGTATTAGAGCATCCGATCCAACTTCTAGCAAACCAAAGAAAGCCACCAAACCTAGTCCTACAAGCCAAACATAAATATTCCCAACCATGGAAAATCACAATCTCACACAATCCATCCACAACCTAGCTCTAATACCAAGTTAATGCAGCACAAGTAGGAAATAGGAGATAAAAGAAAAATAAAAGTAAACAGAACAAATCCTAAACTTCATCACCGAGAACCTCTTGCAAACCCTAGGCATCACCACCAAATAAAGAAAACAAGGAAGAGACATTTCTCAACTCATAATAAATAATCTTATTTAAGTTAATTTGTCATTCACCATTACAGGATTAGTAGTTAAATAGGGTTTAGGGGATTACACCAATATGGAAAACATCTAATTTAAATCCCTAAAACCCCATAATATTAATAACCAAATTCAAAAACAATATTAGTTGCAAATTTAAACATAAAATCTTAGTTCCCTGCATCATACTCCTCTGGTTGGAGAAAACTTGACCTCAAGTTTTAAAGTGAAGTAGGATTACAACTCCAGTATGTAGTACTTGCCTCATTATAATAATCAACTTTGGAAGCATGAAAAAAAACGAAGATTTTCACTCCATCACATCAATAAAATTTTTTGGAATGACAAAATCAATGTGTGGAATCACAATATTATCTTGAACCACAAGAAGCACCATGGTATCCACTCTCTCCACTTTAGCAAACTATCTGTCTTCGTGCACCATGAAAGGTTGATCAAAATCAAATTTATCAACTTCCACATCATGTGCACCCTCTAATGTTACACTTCCTTATGGAACATTCTTAGGGGCAACGTTACCTTAAGGCCAAGGGGTTCAAATGAACCCACTGACCTGGCCAACACACACACACACACACACACACACACATATATATATGGTTTTTAATATATTTTTTTGAGCCCTTAAAATAAAATTTTGAACCCCCAACCCTAAATTTTGTTTAAACCCAATCAATATAAGTTTGAATATGATCATTTTATTGCTACTTTCACAATATTTTCAAAATAATTTATCAATAAAAGTTAAGTGGCAAGTTGTAACTGGTTTTTATCAGGACCCACAACTAACATCACTTTTTTCCTACCTTTAACAACTTACCGCTTAAATTTTGTTGTAAAAGTGGTGTCAATAGCACTACTCTTAAAATATTTATTTTATAAGAAAGAAAAAAAAATGTTTCAAATTTTTTCTTATTCATTAAAAAAAAAAAGGTTGTTACAACAAACTTTTTTCCTAAGACTTTGGCTTACTTTTCCATTAATAGCATAATAAAGTTGTTTTTCCCTGCACTTTTCTGCTTCATCAACAAAAAAGTACACCACTGTTACAACCAACAAATCTGTATCTATATCTGCAATTCTTTCATCATTCTCTCTATCTTTCTTTTTCTCTTCTATATTTTCTTATTTTTTTTCTCTCTATTTGATCAAGTGGTTTGATAAATACTCTATAGATTTCCAAATCCAAGAACTATTTTAGTGCTTGCTCCAATTTCAAGAGACAAGCCATGTGTACGGTTAATCTTGAACTAATTTCATGAGATTCTCAAGTTTGTTTTCTACTACAGTGTATTTGTGCTCTATTTCTATGGATTCATGTTCTACTTCAATGGAAGATAGCAATGGAGTGAACTTAGGACTAGAATTTGGCCAAAATGGCCAAATACCATTGTTTACCAAAATATATATATATATATATATCAATCTACCACTATTTTGGAAATATGTAGGGATCTACCACTAATAGGGAACTCGAGTTTGAGGAAATCAAGTTCCCTACATTACTCGAGTTCATAAAACTCGAGTTCCACTTGAGATTGCCACCGTGGTAGTGGCTAAGCTGGAATTTTGCAAATTAAAAATGCTACCTTGAACTTGATTTTGTGAAAGTTGAGTTCTGTGTTGAAAAAGCTCAAGTTTATAAGACTCAAGTACCATGTTATTAACCTATGTAACTACATACCCGAGTTTATAACACTCGAGTACCATGTTATATGCCCTACCCCATCTGCCACTCTCAGTCTCACTCTCAATTTTGCTCTCATTCTCACTCTCACTCTTGCTCTCAATCTCACTCTTAAACTCAATCTCATTCTCAATCTCAATCTCACTCTCACTCTTAATTTCGCTCTCACTCTCACTCTCACTCTCACTCTCCCTCTCGCTCTCAGTCTTAGTCTCACTCTTAATCTCTCTCTCTCGCTCTCAGTCTCACTCTCACAATTTAGTGATCCTCTCTCGGCTAATGCCACTGACTTGCAAGTGCAGTGGTACGCTTGGTATTACATACTGGAGATGTTGGGTGGTATTTTGTTTATAGACAAGTTTGGCGAATGGCTCTCAGTCATGTATTTGCAATTTTTTAATCCAATTAGCAATGGCAAGAAGTATAGCTGGGGTAGTGCAACACTAAGTTGGCTATATAGACATCTCTGTAAGGCGTCAAAGAATACTATGAAACAAATTGGCGGTGTACTGCTATTGGTGCAATTGTGGGCATATGCTAGGTTCCCACACATATGTCCAGTGATGAGGCATCCACAACAGGCACTGCCCCCCGGTCCACTTACTATTAGGTATGTAGGCTTTTGTATACTTACTGTTTACATACACAATACTTTTCTGCATGGGATTATATAAGTAACTAATATGAAGGTTATGTTTATGTTATTTACTAGATGGAAATGGGCTTAGTGCAGGTCATGTATGCATTCTACTAAACGATTTTTGGGTGGCTTCTAGCTAGCATTTTGACAGTTTTTGATGATATATCTATTTGAGGTTGACTTTCTCTTTCAGCCTTATGTGTAGAATGACTTCTAATGATAAATCTATTTGCTGCTTAAATTCAAAATTGTATTGCCTAAGGTAAAGTAAAAATCATTTTTTAAAAAAGATAATAAATTTTAATATCTTTTTGTAATTTTTTTCTCTATATAAATCTATTTTGGTTTGGCTAATGTTAATTCTTCGATTTATTCTTTGAATTATGCGGTCAATTCGTATTTATCAGAGTAAATTGAAGCTACTGGGTGATTCTATTGTTAAGTGAAAATGCAATAATGTATTTGACAAAGTAGATTCTATTGTTTTACGCTATAATTTCATATTATTGACGGTGTTCAATTTATTTATAAATATATTTTATAGTTTTGAATGTTTATTAAAATTACTAATTAACTGTAGGAAATGCCCTGTTTAATGTTATCATTTTAGGCATTAAACTATATTAAGTTAACCTTAAAGCCTATAGGTATGGAAATTGGATCTAATGGTATTATAAATTACACAATGCGCAATGCACAACGCACAACGTGACATGAGAAATAACGTAAAGGTTCATGTAGTATTACATGACAAAGTCCAAACTTGATTAAAACTTGTTGTTATTAATACACCTAACATGTAAGGTAAACTACATGATGCACATACACAATGCCAGTGTGACATGACAAATGAATTATATGTTCACATGGCATTACATGACAAACTCTGTATTCTAATAATAGACATAACATCTCTGTTAAAGTACGATGCAATATGTGCCATGAGAAATGCAGTGAAGGTTCACACAGCATTACATGACAAAGTCTAAACTCCAATAAAATATGTCGTTATTGATAGACATGACATCCTTATAAAATGTCATTACCACACTCAGTTGACATGATAACACAAACACAAACTTTGGCACTAACAACCCAAAGATGTGTTCATAAATTTGCCAAATACGTAAATGGTTTGTTTCAAACCCACTAATAACTAAGGTTGAATTTGAAATGAGTTCCAATGCTTCAAAATCACATTGTGTAGTCAAAAAAAAGTTTGGATCTACTTCCACATGTGCATCATCAGAAACATCACCAAAGCTACTACCACTGACATACGCCAATCACTATGGGCTAACATGGGTTGGAAACAAGAGAGATTTTGTTAACGCTCCAATATACACATATGACAGACTTGGTAGCATCAGACACATCATGGTCGGCGAACCGAGACAACTAAATGCAAATAACACCACCATAGAAGCCACCATAGACGAATAGTCATGGTCAAAGCTGTACGAGAAACGATGTGAGTTGGATGTGTATTGTAGGTAGCACTGGTTAAGAGTTCCAAAAGCACATTCAGCGGAGTTACCTAGAGAGGAATCAACAAATGTACTTGCACACCTTGAAATGGAGAACAATCAAATGCAGCGGAGGCTAGACCATTTCCACACAATCCAAAAGGCTAGAAAACATCTTAAGGGAAAAGCACAAGAGTGAGTCATCAAGTCCATTAACGAAATTACAAACTTAGACAATGACAAAGATATTTCAAACTTATCAGATTCAAGCAACGACGATTTCTAAAAATTTCCATCGACTAACATAAGACTTTGTTGTTGATGTGTAACAAAAAGGTGATCATTCATGCTGAAATTTTGTAAACAATTGTTGTGCTAACTACGACAATACCTTCTACAAGGTTCTATCCATTGTCATTTGCATTTTGCATGGAGAATTTAACGGAACTTATCTTTTATTACTTTGTCTTGTTGGATTGCATTTTAATGTTATCTACTAATTAAAACAATAGTCAAAGTTTCCAACATAACATTGAGTTATATAAGTCCAAATTAAAGTTAAATTATTTAAATGACTAATGATGTTTGATGGTGCCAGAAAACATCCAAGTCCAAACACTCGTCCGTATGGTCGTCCACCTCAATGCTCAGCTGTGCTTAATACCCTCGTCCCTCCGTTACCACCAATGCCCGTTTAAGCTCGTCCAGTGTAGGACGAGCGGGCTGCATATCTCGTCCTTCAGTAATGACGGACGAGATGGATAATAGAGAGCTAGACCTCGTCCATCATTAATGACGGACGAGGTCAATTCACAGACGGACTAAGCACCCTTTCAGCCAAAAGCTGCATCGCTTAAGTCTCAACACAGTTTCTGAAGAGGTAACCCTTGTGGCAGTTATGGAAGTTATACACTGAATCCTCCAAACTCTACAACGATTGGTAAAGGTAACTGATTTCTACTGCTATATAAAGGCCTGTCTCTGCAAAGGTAAAGGGATCTTCTTCTTTTCTATTCTTTCTCCGGAAAGAACTTGAGAAACATAAAAACACAGTTTTCCTATCCTCCAGTTTTCTAACTTTACCATCGGAGAATAAAAGGCCGGCCACAACCGGTCTTCTCTGCTGACTTTCTTTGTTTTCTCAGGACTCATCTTACTAGATCAAGAACATCCGAAGACATTCCAGCCCACTGACTCCTTAGAATTCCTTTAAATCTATCAGAATTTCTTGGGAAGTATCAGTTGGCGCCGTCTGTGGGAAAGAGTTGTTTTTTGAGTTCTAGTCTTTCTCCAATCAAGGGTTGAAATGGTTCGGACAAGATCTAGAGCAACGAGTCCAGGCCCTCAACATAGTCGGGACGCTTCTAGTAACCCTCACCGAGACCGTCAGTCAGCACCTACCATGCAACCTCCCTCATTTCAACACGTGCAATCCATGGCTGCCGCTATGGCGGAACTAACTCGTCAGAACCAAGAGTTGGTTAGGCAACTGGAGTTAAGAAAACAACCTCATCAACGGAATGCTGGAGAACAGGCACAGAGTCAAGAGGAGGAAAGGAATGTTGAGACTGACAATCAATCGAGAGGTACCGTTTCACGGAGGGTACCTCACTTGGAAAAAGAAATGGATCAAATGAGAAGGGTAATGGACGAAATGAGGGAAAACATGAGGAAAACCAACCCTGTGGAAGACTTGGTCCACAGAACTGATTCCCCCTTCGTGGCGTCCGTCAATGCCCATCCCTTACCGCTCAAGTTCAAGATGCCTCCTTTAGATTCTTATGATGGGACAAGAGATCCTTTTGACCATATTGCCACCTTTAAAACTACTATGCATCTCCAAGGAGTTCCAGACGAAATAATGTGCAGAGCTTTTCCTACTACTTTGAAAGGACCAGCGCGGGTGTGGTTTAGCAAAATACCTCCTAATACAGTGGCGTCCTTTGAGGAGCTGAGCAAATTGTTTGTTAACAATTTCATTGGAGGGCAAAGGCACAAACGTTCTTCGTCCAGTTTGCTGACCATAGAACAAGGGGAGAATGAGAGTTTGCGGTCTTTCATCACGCGTTTCAACAGGGATGCCTTGGCGGTGGACGAGGTGGATGACAAACTTCTCCTGGCAGCATTTTATAATGGCGTTCATTCTGATCTATTTATACATAAGTTGTATGAGCAAGCACCTCAAACTATGGCCGAGCTAGTTCATTCGGCCCAGAACTTCATGAATGCAGAGGACGCTATCATAGCCAAGAAGAGGAAGAGAGTTGAGAAAGTTGAAGCCAACACAACGCGTCAGCCAGAGCAAGGTCCTCGTCCCAAGAGGGGACGGACGGAAGACAAGAGAGACCGAGATAAGAAAGCGGGCCCTTCAGCACGAAGTCAACAGTATACCCCTCTGAATGTGCCACTGGAGCAAGTCCTAATGCAGATTAAAGACGAACCTTCCTTAAAGTGGCCAGAGAAGATGAAGGGAGATCCCAACAAACGCAATCGAAACAAATATTGTCGATTCCATAGGGATCACGGGCACGATACAGATGAATGTTTTGATTTGAAGCAGCAAATTGAAAATCTCATCAGGCAAGGAAAGTTGAGGAACTTCCTTGGACGAGATCACAAGGATGAGAAGTTGAAAGCGAAGGTAGAGGAAACATCACGACCACCGCTGGGAGAAATAAGGATCATCCTGGGAGGGAGTCCTACAGGACAGTCGTCCAAGTCAAAGAAGGCGTACTTGAAAGCAGTACAAAACGTCCAACTCTCCGGACGATTGCCAAGGGAGAAAAGTACGGACGAGCAGACGATCACCTTCACGGACGAGGATGCAGAGAAAATCCACCACCCTCACGATGATGCTATCGTCATTACCCTCCTCATTGCTGACTACAAAACTAGAAGGGTGTTGATAGACAACGGGAGTTCGGCGGATATTTTGTATTATCCAGCCTTTCAGCAAATGAGGTTAGGACGAGACCAGCTGCAGCAAGTAAGCTCCCCTCTAGTGGGGTTTGGTGGAATGAAAATACAACCTGTGGGCAGCGTTTCACTACCAGTGACGGTGGGGGCGTATCCACAGCAAGTTACCAAGGAGGTAAATTTCCTTGTAGTTGATTGCTCGTCCTCTTACAACGCCATAATTGGAAGGCCAACTCTGAATAGGTGGAAGGCCATAACATCCACGTACCACTTGTCAGTCAAGTTTCCAACGGAGCATGGAATAGGCCAAGTACAGGGAGATCAGCTAACGGCAAGAGAGTGTTATTTAGCCATGTTGGCTATGGACGAACAAGTACAAACGATGACTATTGAAGAAAAGAAAGTTGTAGCAGAACCTATTGAAGCGTTGGAAGATGTTTCTTTGGACGACAATAACCCGGAGAGATGTACCCGGGTTGGGGCAGATTTGGAAGCAGGTGTCAAGAAAAATCTCATTTGTTTTCTGAGAAAGAACAGGGACGTGTTTGCATGGAGTCACGAAGATATGCCGGGCATAGATCCCAGTGTCATTACCCACCGTCTAAGTATATGTCCTTCGATGAAACCAGTGCGGCAAAAGAAGAGGGTGTTTGCTCCAGAAAGAGAGAATGCTGTTAAGGAGGAAGTTCAAAAGCTGATTGCTGCGAAATTCATTCGAGAGGTATACTATCCTGAGTGGTTGGCCAACGTTGTTATGGTTAAAAAGGCGAACGGCAAATGGAGAATGTGTGTTGATTTCACTGACCTAAACAAGGCTTGCCCAAAGGATAGTTATCCGCTACCACGCATTGATCAGCTGGTAGATTCTACTGCGGGACACAAGTTACTCAGTTTCTTGGACGCTTTCTCGGGGTATAATCAGATCCGGATGGACGAGGCAGATCAAGAGAAGACATCTTTCATCACCAGTCAAGGATTATTTTGTTACGAAGTAATGCCTTTCGGTTTGAAAAATGCTGGGGCAACATACCAACGCTTGGTCAATCTTATGTTTCGTCCACAGATCGGGCGGAATATGGAAGTCTATATAGACGACATGTTGGTAAAGACTCAGGACGAACAAAGGCATCTGGACGATTTGAAGGAGACATTCAATACATTGAGGCATTACCATATGAAGTTGAACCCTAGTAAATGTGCTTTTGGAGTATCATCAGGAAAATTCCTGGGGTTCATGGTCTCCTACAGAGGAATCGAAGCAAACCCTGATAAAATCCAAGCAATATTGAATATGAAACCCCCAAGCAATGTTAAAGAAGTCCAGTCACTTACCGGACGGGTCGCTGCCCTCAATCGATTTGTCTCCAAAGCTACGGACAAATGCTTGCCATTTTTTAAAGTTCTTAAAAAAGCATTTGAGTGGACGGAAGATTGTCAGAAAGCATTTGAGGAGTTGAAGTCGTACCTTACCAAGGCCCCTTTGTTAAGCCCGTCCGTGCAAGGGGAAGAGTTATATTTATATCTGGCAGTCACCCCGCATGCTGTGAGTTCAGCATTGGTAAGAGAGGAAAACAAGGTACAGAGGCCTGTATACTATACTAGCAGAGCATTGAGAGGAGCAGAAGGACGATATCCACTGATGGAAAAACTGGCCTTCGCATTGATAACAGCCTCCAGGAAATTGAGGCATTACTTTCAGGCCCATGTTATTAATGTCATGACAGATCACCCACTCAAGAAGGCAATGAACAAACTGGAGGCTGCAGGACGTTTGATCCAATGGGCCGTCGAGCTCAGTGAGTTTGACCTAAAGTATCAACCGAGGCATGCCATCAAAGCTCAAGCTCTGGCAGATTTCATCGCAGAGTTTACTCTAGATTGTGATGATACGGACGAGAAGGAAAGCGTCAGATGGGTGGCTTATGTGGATGGCTCGTCTACGCAATATGCAGGAGGAGTAGGAGTGGTGTTGCAATCTCCAGAGGGAGATAAATTAAAACACAGAGTTCGTCTGCAGTACCAGACAACCAATAATGAAGCCGAGTACGAAGCACTCCTCAAAGGGTTGGAATTGGCCAGATCAGTCCAAGCAGAGTCCCTCCTCGTCCTGGGAGATTCTCAGCTAATTATAGGCCAAGTGAATGGTGTATTTGAAGCCAAGGAAGAACGAATGAAAAAGTATCTGAACAGAGTAGTGCGCCTTACTAAGAAGTTTGAAGAAGTGAACTTCGTCCAAATCCCAAGGGAGGAAAACATGGAAGCTGACGCTCTGGCGAAAGAAGCCTCAGCGAGTGAGGCTGTAGACGAGGTAGATGAAATTCAATATATGCCGAGGGTAGACATTCCAGAAGTACAACAAGTGCAAGGCAAGATGAGTTGGATGACTCCAATCGTGTCGTACCTGAAAGATGGACGACTCCCAGAAGAAAAGGACGAGGCAAAAAAGCTAAGGGTAAAGGCAGCCAGGTACGTTCTAATGGACGAGGTTCTATACAAAAGGGGTTTTTCCCAGCCTTACCTTAGATGTCTGGAACCAGACGAAGCAAACTACGTAATAAGGGAAATCCATGAAGGAGCGTGTGGCAATCACTCAGGAGCCAGATCACTCGTCCACAAGATCGTCCGTGCAGGATATTACTGGCCTAGCATGCAAGCTGATGCTAAGGCCTACGTCAAAGTTTGCGACCAATGCCAAAGATTCAGCAATGTCCCCAGACAACCATCAGAATATTTAACTCCAATGACGGCCCCCTGGCCATTTGCACAATGGGGATTGGATATTCTGGGACCATTCCCACTAGGCGTGAGACAAATGAAGTTCCTCGTGGTTGGTATTGACTATTTTACCAAGTGGGTAGAGGCAGAATCCTTGGCTAACATTACACAACAGAATGTCAAAAACTTTGTGTGGAAGAATATTATATGCAGGTTTGGAGTGCCCAGGGTGCTGATATCAGACAATGGACGACAATTTGATAACTCACTTTTTAGAGATTTTTGTCTGCATTTCGGAATTCGAAACCACTATTCCTCACCAGCCCACCCACAAGCTAATGGCCAAGCAGAGGTTGCCAACCGATCCTTGCTAAAGTTAATCAAGACTCGGCTTGAGGGGGCTAAGGGGGCATGGCCAGATGAGTTACCAGGTGTTTTGTGGGCGTACAGGACGACAGCAAGAACTCCTACAGGGGAGACTCCTTTCAAATTAGCCTACGGAACAGAAGCAGTCATACCAGCAGAAGTTCACATGGCTAATCATAGAGTGGCAGCGTATCAAGACAAAGACAACGAGGAACAACTCCGTTTGAATCTTGATCTCATAGACGAGATAAGGATGGATGCTGAACAAAGGGTGGCAAGGTACAAGAACCTCATGGCTAGACAGTATGATGCAATGGTGAAGCCTAGGCGTTTCAACGTTGGAGATCTCGTTCTGAAAAGAGTCTCCTTGGCAACAAAGAACCCGGCTCATGGAAAGTTGGGACCAAATTGGGAAGGCCCCTACAGAGTCGTCAACTGCAAAAGACAGGGGACCTACTACTTGGAAGCACTGGATGGGAGGAAGTTAGAGCATCCTTGGAATGTGGAGCACCTGAGGAAGTACTATCAATAAAACGCAAGCGAAGATGAACATGACTTCGAACGCGTCTAAATACTACAAACTATTCTACATAAAAGGCTGTTTATTTATTTTGTCTTGTTGTTATGATTAAAGACAATTTATGGTTTAGTCTATGGTTTGGTTTGTGTTTGTTTTTCTTTCAAGGCAGGCATTAGTTTCATGGAACATGTCTCGTCTGTAAATAATGTATTGTGAACAATATTTGTGGAATGTACATAGTATTGTATAAATCCATGATTCAAGCATTGCTTTTGTTCATGACGACTTGGAAAAAGCTAAAAAGCTCAAAACGAGAAAATTCTCTGGACGCGGAGATGTGATCTCAATTTTCCAATGATGGGATGAAGCGCCCTCGTCCAAATTTAAGGACGGGGCAGAGCTGACTCATCAAATTAAATTCTCCAAGGATGAAATAAAGCGCTCTCGTCCAAAGCTAAGGACGAGATAGAGCAGTTTAATTAAATCAGTCTAAGGAACGCTCGTCCATAAAGTGAGGATATAAAATAAACCTGACTACATCATGGACGAGAGTCAACAAGGGCGTTTTGAACGTCCCTAAATCACTTCAAGGAAGTATCTTATGGACGAGATCAAAACACGGGCAAGTCTAAGGACGAATAGTGCCTTCTCACTTGGAAGCCATTTCAAGTGAAGTTTTGTTATCATTTTTGCATGGTTAAGTCACAAATGAAAATTCCAATGAAAATGACTTGAGATTGTGCATGAGACATAGACGAGTAAAACAAAATAATTATGAAATATAAAATCTCGTCCATAAAATAAACAGTGCATAATTGTTTTTAAGGGCGGACTGGAAAAGTCCTAAACACCCTTTTTAACTGTTTTATCAACATTCGTCCTTAAACATGGACGAGTTAAATGTGCTTAAGTTACATATATTTTCTTCAAAAAAAAAACAGAAGAAGCAAAAACAAACAACTAAGTCCTTAATCCATCTTCTAAGTGGAGGCATCTGGATTGGGGCCGTCCTGAGGCTGGGTTGTGGCATCGTCCTCTATGTTGGCGTCCTCAGAGTCAAGGCCAAGGAGAGAGCTGGTGGTGGCAGGGTTCAAATTAAGCATAATTGAACTAAAGTCCACATCAGGAAATCTCTCAGCAGCATCTATCCTGAAGTCTTCGAACCCTGCAGCATAGTTGGTGTCTAAGGCGTCTGTATATTGCTTGGACGCCTTAAATTCAGCCACAGCATCTTCCTTGGCTCTGGAGAGAAGAATGCTCTGCTCGTCGGTCCTTCGTTGTAGATCCTCAAGACGAGCATCCTTCTCTGCAGCATTGGCCTTCAACTCTTCAACCAAAGCTTGGAGCCCCTTAGCCTCCTCGGTCGTCTTGGCAGCTGCCTCAGCCCATTGTTTAGCCTCCTCCTTCAACTCCCGTATCCTCGTCTCCAGTAAAATCCTCGTCTTGTCCAACCCAGTGGCCTGTCTGGACGCAGCTATGAACTTGGACATGCCCTGAGGGAATTCAACAAAACAGGTTTAGATTAAACTGAAAGGAAAATAAGAAAGACGTACATCTGGTCAAGACGAGGATAAGAATTTCTTACCTTGAGGAGGTCATGAACACCAGAGTGTTCGAAGTCCTTCAAGGACATGTCATAGCAAACATTGATGTCCTCGTCCGTCACTGCACTTTTGAAGCGCTCCCAGGCCAAGTCTTCGTTTTCAATGATATTGGAAGGGGCCCCCTGGGATGGTTGAGACGAGGAAGGTGCAGTCTTGGATGGAGGGGTCTTGGATGGAGTAGACTCCACGGGAGTAGACGAGTCAACCTCGTAAACTCTGGTAGGCTGCTGAGAGGACGGGGTGGGCTTAGTCACCTGGGACGAGCCATGCTTCACCTTTTTACCTCGCCTG
The DNA here is from genome assembly GCF_002906115.3 of Quercus suber. Lineage (NCBI taxonomy): Eukaryota > Viridiplantae > Streptophyta > Magnoliopsida > Fagales > Fagaceae > Quercus > Quercus suber. The sequence continues at coordinate 766,068 of NW_027069627.1, read as the reverse complement.
CTGGGGAGGTTCTCCAGATCTAAATTTTTAGAGATAGTTTTTCTCTTCTCCCCAGCAGTGGGACGAGCTTGGCGATCGATCTCAGGACGATTCCCCTCACCAACTTCTTTCCCTTTGTTGCCCCTCATAGTTGCCATTCCTGTGAAGAGACGAGGAGGATTTACTTAGAAAAATGAAAATAATAAATCTAAGGAGCACGAGAAACATTTACTTACTTTTTCTAACTGTAATTTCGTGTGCAAGGGCAACGTCAGAAGGTTGAGGACCAAAACCCCACTTTGCAAGTCGTCTGAGAGAGACTAAAGTGTGGAAATCCCTGTCCGCGTATAGACGAGCCCTGTGGACGCGGTCACGGTGCAACTTGCTTAAAGTAGGTCGTCCAACAGCTGCAATGAAATAAATCAACGTTAAATAAGTTAAGTGAAAAGCAAGTAAAAAGGAATGAGAAGCTAAGGGACTTACCCTCAGGACGAAGGTTTCCTAAGTCCCCACTGAAATGACCAAAAGAATCCCGGCCAACGTCTGAAGGATTTCCAGCCCAAAATCCAGAAACGAAGAAAAACTCCGTCTTCCACTTCCTGTCAGACGAGGCCAAGGATCTCACCAATCTACAGTCTTTACTCCTGGCAGTGAATTGGTAAAAGCCAGGAGATTGATGAATCTCGGAGGGTTTGTAGCAGTAGAGGAACTCGTCCACAGTGATAGGACGATCTCCTCCAAACACTTCTCTCCACAAAATTTGCATAGAGACAATTAACCTCCATGCATTAGGGTTGAACTGACACACCCCTAAACCTAACCTAAATAACAGTTCTCTTGTAAAAGAATTTAAAGGAAATCTAAGGCCCCCAAGAAGGTAGGCCTCGTATACACCTATTCCAAAATGAGGATTGCAGCACCACTCTCCACGGACGGGTAATCTAGGATTAAACTCGTCTGGGATTTGGTACCACTCCTTAAGGTTGTTTAACCTTTCCTCGTCCGTCTTCGAGGGAATATCTACAGCGCAGCTATATACGGTTACCTCAGTCTCGTCCAAAGGGTTAGACGGAGGGATAGAAGACGAGGTACCTACCTGGGACCCTACAGTTTTCCTAAGTTGTTCTTGAATTTCTTCCAAAGGAACCCCAGGGACCCCTGAGACGTATTCCTCGTCGGTAGTATTTCCCCTACTGCTACTACTACTAGTATTACCGGAGCTATTACTGCTTCCGTCGTAATACTCGTCTATGGCTCTTACTGTACTATCACTAGACGAGGAAATAGTGATTCCTGACATTGTCTAAAAAGGAAATTTTTAAGAAAGCCTAAAAAGACGAAGGAAGAGGGATTACCTGGATCTAGGACGTACTGAAACTATAGACGCAGGAAGTCTTAGACGAGGCTCTAGACGAGGGATGTCAAGGAGGAAAAATCTCAGAAGTAAAGAGGGTAATGGGGGCATTCCACTATTTATAGATGTTGACCTGAGCATATAAAGCGACACAACCAACCAAGCCTTGACGCGTGGCCCACGTCTCGAAAAAATGAATCGACGAAACAAATCACCAATTACGTCGTGACACGTGGCGCTTCTGATTATTTGGAGTAAGATCATACGTTCAGAATGAGTTATACACCTGTGGACGACGCATGGACAAGGGGGGCAACTGATGGTGCCAGAAAACATCAAGTCCAAACACTCGTCCGTATGGTCGTCCACCTCAATGCTCAGCTGTGCTTAATACCCTCGTCCCTCCGTTACCACCAATGCCCGTTTAAGCTCGTCCAGTGTAGGACGAGCGGGCTGCATATCTCGTCCTTCAGTAATGACGGACGAGATGGATAATAGAGAGCTAGACCTCGTCCATCATTAATGACGGACGAGGTCAATTCACAGACGGACTAAGCACCCTTTCAGCCAAAAGCTGCATCGCTTAAGTCTCAACACAGTTTCTGAAGAGGTAACCCTTGTGGCAGTTATGGAAGTTATACACTGAATCCTCCAAACTCTACAACGATTGGTAAAGGTAACTGATTTCTACTGCTATATAAAGGCCTGTCTCTGCAAAGGTAAAGGGATCTTCTTCTTTTCTATTCTTTCTCCGGAAAGAACTTGAGAAACATAAAAACACAGTTTTCCTATCCTCCAGTTTTCTAACTTTACCATCGGAGAATAGAAGGCCGGCCACAACCGGTCTTCTCTGCTGACTTTCTTTGTTTTCTCAGGACTCATCTTACTAGATCAAGAACATCCGGAGACATTCCAGCCCACTGACTCCTTAGAATTCCTTTAAATCTATCAGAATTTCTTGGGAAGTATCAATGTTTATTTAGTAATATGAAATATTAGTTCTCACCTATAAACATCCAAACTTGAATTGAATACATCCTCCAAATAACCTGTAAATTTGTTTTTCACCAATACTGGATATTTGCATCAACGTTAACAACAAAAATTAAATTAAGTTTCCATCTACATATTTGCATCAAAGTTAACAACAAAAATTAAATTAAACCCAATGGCCACTTCAGTATCTTTTTTTTTTTTTCTCCAATTAAATCATAATGGATCACTTGGTAGATCCCCGCATATTTGCAAAAAAATTATTTTTGCATCAACTACATATTTGCATCAAGGTTCTCAATAAAATTTAAATCTAATGGATCAAAAATGTTGACAGGAGACAAACTAAGTCACAAATGTGGAATTTGTGTTTCAAGCGAGATCAGAGGAAGAGACTACTGAGTTGCAAAATCGCTCACAAATGTGGGGTTTGTGTTTCAGGTATGTACTTACATACTACTCGAGTTTAGAGAACTCGAGTATATACTTAAATGGTACTCGAGTTTAAGGAACTCAAGTACTGTGTAGTTTTCTAATTATAATACCCGATGATCAAGTCCTCGAGTTATGTCAACATATAACTTGAGCTCCACAAGCTCAAGTCTAGGGCGGCATTTTTTATTAAAAAAATTCCAGCTCAGCCAATGTCGCGGTGGCAAACTCAAGTGAAACTTGAGTTCCTAGACCTCAAGTGGAACTCGAGTACCATGTAGAACTTGAGTTCCTCAAACTTGAGTATCTAAATAGTGGTAGATCCCTACATATTTCATAAATAGTGGTAGATTGCAAAATATTTTGAAAAACAGTGATATTTGGCCATTTTGGCCCTAGAATTTGAACCAAAGTTCACCTTGGGCTTGGAACCAGATTTTGAACAAAAATTCACCTTAGGCTTAAAACTAGAAATTATTTGAACATTCATCTCATCTTCAAATTGAGATACATGGCTAGGTGCAAGTCTATCCCAATATTGCTTTGGCTCTTGATTTTTTGAATAAACTCAAAAACACGTGACAAACTTATTGACAAAAAAAGTAGCACATTTACAACCCTAAAATAATTCAAAGAAATCAACAAAATAAAAGAGGAAGCGAGGAGCGAAACTAACGGCACTGAGGGGATTATAGTGGCGGTGCTAGGCAAAAGTGACAGCGTCAGCTTCAGATCCAATGGTACAGTGGTGTTGCAGCGTCATCGAGTGGGTTGTGGGCTTGACGATGTCGTGGATTAATGATAGAGATTTTTGGGTTGAGTGTTTGGTTGGTGGGGTTCTTGACTACTAGTAGGTGAGGTTTTTCCGTGGCGGCAGAAGGTGGTTTTTTTCAATGGTGTGGTGGATGGGTTTTTGGTGGTGGAAAACACAATGACTTTTTTTTTTTTTCTAGTTTGGGTGAGCATATCTGGGGGTGGTCGGAGTTTGTGGGGTGTGGTGGCTATTTATGCTTGGACAAATTTGGAGTGGGTTTGAAAGGATCGGATGCTTTGATACCAAGTCGATGCAGAACATATAGGAAATCATATACTATATATAATAGCAGAAGCTTTTACCAGGTGCTGACACGTAAGGCAAAATGACCCCTTAAAAAGTTGACACATATTTAACTTTAAGTTAAAAGAGCCGCACGTTGCATCGTTTCAGCTTTTATTTCTATAACGCCATTTGAAAGCATCTCACTATAAATAAAAAAAGTAAAAGACTCAAACCAAACGTTAGACAAAAAAAGCTTCCGCTGTTTCCATTCACCTATTAAAAAAAAAATATATATAGACCCAAACCCTCTCACTTCAGTTTCTCCTCTTTCGGATACTCTCTCCTTTCGCTTCCTTTTGATTTTCTTAACACCGATGCTTATTATACAAAGATACAGAAGGAGGAAAAAATAAACCTTGCGATTCAGAGATGAGAAGGAGACAGACGTTGAGAGAACTACCACCGGTAAGTTTTTCTTTTTTTCATTCTTTCTTAGATCTAGGTATGGGTATGAAATATGAATTAGTTTTAAGAAATTTGGTTGGATTGATTTTAACTTAGGTATTTGGGTTACATTAGGTTTTGATTTGATTTTTTGAAATTTGGGGTTATATATGATTTAGGTTTGGAGGGGCAAAAACAGAGAAATAAGAGAGAACAAGAGTTTGTTATTCATAAAGAGTAGAAACCTTTATTGGTAATTGTTTTTTTTTTTTTTTAATATTGCTTTAAACGTTTGAGTTGATTTAGTATTAGGTTTGGGTATTTAATTGAATTTATTTTGATTCAATATCTATCTTCCTTTTTTACTTTTTCCCCTTAAACTACGCTCTTAGATACCATTTATAGGACAAAAAAACAGCGAGTCATAGATTGAAGAAGTTTGATTTTTTTTTTTTTTTTAATTTGATTTTGATTGTCAATTTGAATTTTTTTTTTTTCAATTAGTTTGTTCNGACAAGTGGATGAGCTCTTGCACAAAGGATTTGTGCGTGAAAGCTTAAGCCCATGTGCAGTCCCTGCACTCTTGACCCCAAAGAAAGATGGATCTTGGAGAATGTGCGTGGATAGTCGCGCAATCAATAAGATTACTGTGAAGTATCGTTTTCCTATCCCTAGGTTAGATGATATGTTTGATATGATGTCAGGAGCCACAATCTTTTCGAAGATTGATTTGAAAAGTGGATACCATCAGATTAGGATTCGCCCTGGTGATGAATGGAAGACTGCTTTTAAGACAAAGGATGGTCTATATGAGTGGCTTGTGATGCCCTTTGGCTTATCAAATGCTCCTAGTACTTTTATGAGAATGATGACACAAGTACTAAGGCCTTTCATGGGCAAATTTGTAGTAGTGTACTTTGATGACATCCTCATTTATAGTAAATCAAAGGAGCAACATTTGGGCCACCTTAAACAAGTTTGTTCTACTTTGAGGAGAGAAAACTTGTATGCCAACCTACAGAAATGCTCTTTCTTTACTGATAGTGTCATTTTCTTAGGTTTTGTGGTCTCATCCAAAGGAGTTTCTGCTGACCCACAAAAGGTCAAGGCCATAGTGGATTGGCCTGAACCCAAGAACATTCATGAGGTTCGCAGTTTTCATGGGCTTGCAACTTTCTATCGCCGCTTCATACGTGGGTTTAGTACAATCATGGCACCAATCACTGATTGTATGAAGCAAGGCGAATTCCAATGGTCAAATGCTGCTGGTAAAGCATTTCAAGAAATCAAGAAGAAAATGACAGAAGCACCGGTGATGCGCCTACCAGACTTTGATAAGGTCTTTGAAGTGGAATGTGATGCGTCTGGTGTAGGCATAGGAGGAGTTCTTAGCCAAGATTGTCACCCTATAGCTTACTTTAGTGAGAAATTAAATGAGGCTAAGAAGAAGTATTCAACATATGACAAAGAACTCTATGCTGTGGTACAAGCTTTAAGATACTGGAGCCATTATTTGACACCTTATGAGTTTGTCATTTATTCTGATCATGATGCTCTCCGCCACATCAATTCCCAAAAGAAATTAAATGCTCGACATGTCCCTTGGGTTGAGTTTTTGCAAAGATTCTCTTTTGTTTTGAGACACAAATCTGGTGTTGAGAATAAGGTAGCTGATGCTTTGAGTCGTCGAGTTACCTTACTTTCTGTGATGAGCACAAAAGTCATAGGGTTTGAAAAGTTGCAAGAGGAGTATGATTCTTGTCCAGATTTTGGAGAAGTGTACACTACACTTAGTACTGAGCATTTTCAGGTTGTTGATGATTTTATCCTCCGAGATGGCTACTTGTTTAAAGCCAATAAGCTTTGTATTCCCCGCACATCAGTTAGAGACTTTTTGGTTTGGGAAGTGCACGCAGGAGGACTTTCAGGACATTTTGGACGTGATAAGACAATTGAAGAGGTAGAGAGGCAGTTCTATTGGCCAAGTCTTAAGAGGGATGTTGCTAGGATAATTGGTCAGTGTCGTCAATGTCAGTTGGCTAAGCATTGCAAGCAAAATACTGGCCTTTACACTCCTCTACCAGTTCCACATTGTCCCTGGGAGGATATTAGCATGGACTTTATACTAGGTCTTCCCCGTACCCTTAGGAAGTTTGATTCCATCCTTGTCGTGGTAGACCGGTTCTCCAAAATGGCTCATTTTCTTCCATGTTCTAAGACTTCTGATGCATCCAAGGTAGCCAAGATTTTCTTTGATGAGATTGTTAAGTTGTATGGGTTACCTAAAACAATTGTGTCAGATAGGGATGTTAAATTCATGAGCTACTTTTGGAAGACTCTTTGGCACATGATGGGAACAAAGTTAAAATTCTCCACAGCATATCATCCTCAAACTGATGGTCAAACTGAGGTTGTCAATAGGAGTCTAGGAAATCTCTTGAGGTGTCTCATAGGTGAGAATGGTAAGACTTGGGAATCTATACTTCCTGTAGCCCAATTTGCATACAATAACTCAGTCAATAGGTCCATAGGCATGAGCCCATTTGAAGTTGTTCATGGTTATACACCTAGGAGACCTTTAGACCTTCTCCCAATGTCCTCACATGATAGGGTTTCTGTGTCTGCAGTAGAGTTTGCTAGTCACATGCATGAGCTGCATAAAGAGATCAACAAACGAATTCATGCTAGTAATCTTAAGTATAAGACTCAGGCTGATTTACATCGACGTCATTTAGACTTTGATGTAGGAGATTATGTTATGATTCGTATCAGGCCTGAACGGTATCCTTCAGGAACCGTTAAGAAATTGCAGGCCCGCAGTGCTGGCCCATTCAAGGTATTAAAGAAACTTGGACCTAATGCTTATGTGATTGATATACCTTCAGACTATGGTATTAGTTCTACTTTTAATATTGCTGATTTAATTGCTTTTAAAGGTCCAGCAGTTATTCCCTATGACCCTTTTGATGCTTCACCCTCTCCTTCTTTGACTAACCATGTCCCTAGCCCTACACCATCTTGTTTCCAAAAGGCACATAAAGATATTGTTGATGTTATTTTGGATGAGCAGTCTCTTTTCACTAGGGATGGAACAGTTCAGCGCTTCTTGGTTCGCTGGCGAGGACGGCCTGATTCTGACTGTACATGGTTCACCAGAGAGGAGTTGCAGCAGCTTGATCCCGCTCTTTTGGAGGCTTACTTGGATTCACTTGCTACCACTTCATCTCTACCTCCTATCACCCGCACATATGAGCGTCGACGGAGGCGCCATGCTGACCCAGTGAGCTTATGGCTTGATGGAGCTTATTCTGATGTCACTTGATCCTTTGAGCTTTACTCGACGGGGTCGAGTTTCTCCCACCCCAGGGGAGTTGGTGCGGACACCACATGATGGCACACCTGTGGAGATTATCCTTATCATTTATGTTATCTTTATTTGGGTTTATCTTTAGTATTGGACTAGTATTTGAGATTGTTTAGGATTATAATATTAGTGTTTGAGATTGTTTAGGATTTGTTTAGGAGAGTTTATCTTTATCATTATGATTCCTGAAAGCTGTATATAAAGCTCCAGATGGTTCCTTTTGTAGGTTACAGATTATTATTATTTTTATCGAGATTATTTGCGTATTTGTTTGGTAGTGATTCCAAACACCTTAGGTGGGAAGCCTAAGGTTCTTCGGTAGGACTAATCTAGGTGGGAAGCCTAGGTTGTCCTGCATCAATGATCCAGAAGAAGGTGTTGTGCAAGTCCAACCCAATTGAAAATTATGAAACCCAATTGAAATTCAAATACTATGGATTTGGAATGTTTGGTTTTCGTCGATAACGTATGCGTGATTGTAAGAAAAATGCAAATTCCCCTCAGCGTCTATATCTTAATTTAGATATTTTTAATTGGTCCCTTCAGACACATGAAAAATAATTCCAAGTCCATGCATCAAAGCCATAGTCTTGCTCCTTCACTGGTACGTATACTGATTTTAATTTTTGTCTTGACTCTTTAGAGTTGGACATAGGCTTCTTGACTTGGACTTATCGTACAGCTCATGCTTAAAAAGGAAAATCTCAGTATCGCTTTCATTTTCATTTTGTGCATTTTCAATTTACATCTGTATGATTATTATAAAAATAAAAAGTAAATTACCTCTATTCATCTTACGTTACACAAATTAATCATACTCTGGCACTAAAAATAATACAAAAACACTGATAGCCAATATCCAACAAGCATTGAAACACTATTTTGCAGATTTAGAACATCAAAGGAAGCATAGCTTAACATTGTGAAAGATATCAATGATTTTGACAGAGTCTATCTTGATGGGATTGTGCTAAGCTTCATGTTTATTTCTAAAACTATCACATATGTGCCATGCTCCTCTAGCTCTATAGTCTTTTACATTCCCAAATTTTAACAAACGATTCAAGACCTGAAGTGACAGAGGCTTTGAATACAAATGAAGGAACCAAAAACCTATACCTCCAGAAATAATTTATAGACAAGGATTTAAAGTGCAGATACTTTCTCATCAAATATTTTGGGTATTTGATGAGAAAGTATATAATACAAGAAATTAGTACTAAATCATTCATATAACAAATTAACTTCCTTAATAAAGGCTAATGATTCTGGTGACTGGTGACTGAACAAAAACCGGGTGCAATTACCCCATTTCCACCCACATCAATTTATACCATTCTCATTTTTTTAACTTCAACTTTTTAACATTTTTCAAAAAAATTTGAAATTTTTTAATTCAATGGTTGAGATTGAATGTTGCTTTTTTAAGCTTTCTATCTCAACCATTCACTGCTTTTGCATTAGATGCAATAGATATTAAACCTGATCTCAATCATAGAACACGTGCTTTTATTCCTTGAAGATTTTTATAATTTTTTTTTTCATGTACTCATGAACATGCCATATTCTTTTGGGAAGAGATTTATTTAAGTTTTTTTTTTTTTTTCAAACTAAAAACGGATAGATATTCATATATCCCATAAAATAAAATTGATAACAAAAAATTATTTATACCAATCAATAAATTTTTATTAAATTATTTATTATTAATTTTTTAATGTATATAACCATGAGCTGTAGCTCACTTTTTTTTACATGTTCAAAAATATTTGCTGCTTTGGTTAATTTATTGACTTATTCACCTTTTAAAACCTAGCACAATTTATTTTAAGAGAATCAAAATAAATTTTAGAAATAAAAACTAATTTCAAGACAAAATTTAATAAGTAGAAGTCCACAAAGCTGCACACAACTGACATTTGTACAAACATACCACGTTTGAACATGAATTGCAATAGTTATCAAGAGTTGAGATTAAAAGTTGAAAAAAATATCTTTCAATTTTATTCATTGAATAAAAAAAATAAACAAGTTAACTAGCTAGTCCAATGTGTCAATACAATGAATCAACCACAGTTTACACCAGAAACATGTTTATTCAATTTAAAATTTCAAAAAAAAAAAAAAAAAAAAAGCAACATCAAGCAATTTATTATATCAATTAAACTTATCAATAAATAAATAAATAATAAAAATAGTAATAAAAAAAAAAAAAAATCTATTAGGAGAGGGTAATTGCACCCGATCCAAATCCTTTGTACTTAGTTTCACATGGGACACTAGCTCTTTATTTTTCCTGTCAAGTTAAAATTTGATAGAAAGACTAAGTTATACCAATTATAATCGACTCAATAGTAAATCTAAAATGGGGATTGCAAGATTATAAATAAATAAAAATTGTGACCTACAAGGCTTCTAAGTTATGAATGATGCACATCTTTATTCATTTCTTGATAGAAATCTTTCATAAACCTAGGTATGGTTTTAAAAGCATCAATTCATGCATAAATTCTAATCCATTTTAGTGTAAGAATTTTAATTTCCTATCTTATACCGTCATTTTTTCATAACTTTATAAGAGTTATTTTAATAAAATATTCATTATTCATTTAACCACTTTATTTTTAAAATATCCACATCACTCACACATACACACCAACTCAATGAATTAAGAAATAAATAAAAGATGTTTTTATGCATAAACAACGGTTGTATAAATTTATATAGATACGCATAATTTAAATAAATAAATAAATAAATAACTAAGTTCTAATAAACAGACAAGTCATAATAATTTCGACAAGCCACTCTAGTGAATAACTAATAAGTAATAACTACGAATATGTGCAACTGTGCAAAATTCAACAACCAACTTCAATTGATAATTCATTCTCAAAAAAAAACTTCAATTGATAATGAATATAAGATATGAACGAGGTTTAGAACAAGAGTAGTTCTGGAGGTTTGCTGGATTCGGCTGAAGGTAAAAACATTATTATTGTTGCTGTTCTGAGAGAGTAAAATGAGACCAAGAAGTGCTAGAGAATCTAATCAAAAATAAATAGATGTGCAAGAAATCAAAGGTGCTTTTGCCAAAGGTCTGAAAGTGAGGCCATGAGCAATTGGTACGTATGAATACAAACATACCCAATGTAGCTCTTTGGGTCAGAGGATCTTCCGGGCCGAAAAGCTTCTTTATCTTCTCCTAAAAATAATATAATAACCTTGAAATGGTCCATCTTTTGCCCCATATCATCTTTGACCATTTCATTTCATTCCCATTTTTCTTCAATGAGATATTCTCATCATCTTTTTGGTTTCATGTTAGTTTGAACGGACTGATAAATGCCCCTAATTGAAAACTTTTATAGTGTTCGGAGGGTTCAATAAACTAGTAGCCTGATTTGAAGATGTTAACAATCTAAAACAATCTGGTTAGTGTTGATTTATTTGTTGTTATTATTATTATTATATCTGGCTATTAGTCAAACTTATAAAACCAATATGTCTCCGATAGAAATAATATCGTAAGATAGTATAGGAAAATTCTCTATTTTAATCAAATACAAAAATACACTTATGAAACCAATCTGTCTCCAATAGATTAGGAAAATGATATCGTAAGATAGTATAGGAAAATTCTCTATTTTAATCAAATACAAAAATACATAAATTTCCCATAAAAATAATAAATAAATTTTACCTTAAAATGCAAAAAATTTAAAAAAAAAAAAACTTAAATAACAATTATAGCACGCACAATAACAACAGACTAAAAAAGATATAATAAATATAAAAATAACTAAACCAATTAATAAATATAAAAATATCTAAATCTTTGAAAAGTAGTTGAGAGGAGATAATGATATCTCAAATTAATTATACATAATATCCTAAAACCTACTCATAAAAAAAAATAAATAAAAAAGCTTGTATCATTTCCTAAGAACATATTCTCAAGCTTGTATCCTATAATCACCTACAAAACTAAACGCAGAATAAGTCACATGTAAACATATATATACTAATATACCAAAAATCCTATATAAATATATCGTACATAAATAAATATAAAAACTATACCTTCACTCTAATTAAATTTACCCATTAAATATATTTTTCAATATTGATACCTAATATTCAAAATTTAAATGTTAAATAACAAGAAATTTATCTATTTTAACCAAAACATGATTAAAAATTAATATCAAAAGGTCATAAGGAACAATAACAAACGAAAAAGGCTACGATCAAGTAATCTATAAATTTCGATTACATTGATTTGAATTAAATCAATTGGCATGGTTGCCACAGATATATGGGAATGGGAATCACTGCAGCTTTAGCTACACGAGAAAACATTTCGTGTAACATTGAATCCAATACTTCATGAGTATGATACTATTAAAAAAAAAAGGGTGTTAACAAAAATAAAAATAAAACAAAAGAATAAAAAATATAATAATTAAAAAAGATAAAGTATATACCATGTTATTCCGACAACAGCAGTGAAATTGAAATTTCCTCATATAGATGGATAAAGCGTAACTAAGACAATTAGAACTTCCGTATGTTCTAGGGCTAAAAGCATTCTTGTGAAAAATTCAATTCTCAGGAGATTGTGGGGTAGTTGAAAGTCTCGATAACCAACCACGAAAAGGAAACTAAATGTCATCGAGATTATTATATGTAACAGCTATTTGGCTTTTTGTCCCCGTATTTTGGCTTGAATTGTAGAAAATATGATGCATTAGTTAAAGGTATGGGACATGAAGTATGCATACTTGCAACTAATGCATCCTATTTTCTACAATTCCAACCAAAAAATTGCATTTTTTCAACTTAACAGAGAATACGGGTAAGAAAACTAAATAGTTGTTGCCTCTTATAATCATCTCAATAACACTCAGTTCCCTTTTCGAGGTTGGTTATCGAGATTCCCTAGTATCCTACGATCTCTTGAGATTTGAATACTTTTAAGACTAGAACATACAAAGGTTCTAATTATCTTAGCTATGCCTTACCCATCTATATGAGAAACTTTCAATTTCCCTATTGCCATTGGAATAACATGGTATACTTTATATTTTTTAACTACTATCTTTTTCATTCTTTTGTTTTATTTTTATTTTTGTTAATACCTCATTCTTTTTTTTCTTTTTTAAATCCGACTTATGAAGTGTTTTCTTGTGTAGCTCAAGCCATAATAGATTCCCATATCCATGGCAATCATGCCAATTGGTATGTTTCAAATCAATGTAATCGAACATTTATGGATTACTTGATTTCAGAGCCATTTCCATTTGTTATCATTCCCTATGAGTGGGTCTTCTTTCCGATATTACTTTTTAATCATGTTTAGACTAAAATAAATAAATTTCTTGTTATATAACATATAAAATTTAAATTTTAGACTCTAATATTGAAAAACATATTCTACGATGAATTTAATTAGAATAATGATATACTTTTTATATTTACTAATGTATGTTATATTTATATAAAATTCTTGGTATATTAATATATATATATATATATATGTTTACATATAACTTCTTTTGTGTTTATTTTTATAGGTGATTACAAGATACAAGTTTTTGATAATCAGGATACTTGAAAAGTTTATAACTTATGCTGCTACAAAATGATATTGCAACCAAGTTTGTTTGGGGCCCTTGTGATTAGGTTTTAAGACTTTTTTTTTTCTTTTCTTTTCTTTTTTTTATGAATAGGTTTTAGGATATTATGTATAATTAATTTGAGATATCAATATTTCTTTCATATACTTCTGACTAATTTAGTTATTTTTATATTTATGTTTGGTTTACTTATTTTTATATTTATTATATCTTTTTTAGCCTTTGTTGTTATTGTGCTACTATAAATGTTATTTATGCTTTTTTTTTTCTTTTTCTGCTTTTAAAGTAAAATTTATTTATTATTTTAATGGGTTACATTTTTGTATTTAATTAAAATAGAGAATTTTCATATATCATCTTACAATATCATTTACCTAATCCATCGGAGAGAGATTGATTTCGTAAGTTTGACTAGTAGCTAGATATAGTAATAATAATAATAATAATAACAACAACAAATAAATCAACATTAACCATTAATTGGATTCATGTGTAAAAATATATGACATTTTTGTTATGTTCTTTTTGTCATTTATCATTCATTTAGATTGTTAACATCTTCAAAGCAAGCTACTAGTTTGTTAAACAATCCGAACACTATAAAAGTTTTTAATTAAAGTTATTTAGTTAAAAAACCTCTATAATTAAAGATTTACAGTTTAAAAAACTTTATGGGATATGAAGTATGCATAATGTATCCTATTTTCTACAATTGAAACTAGAAGATGGCATTAGGATCACATTTTTTCAACCTAACAAATAATTCTTATTTTTTACAATTCAAACCAAAGGATGAGATTTTTTCAACATAACAAAGAATATGGGGAAATTTTTATGGGAAATTGAAGAGGCTGTGAAAACACTTAATTACTTATTCATATTTCTCTAAAGAATTTCCTAAAATGGTTTACTAACATATGCCAAAAAGTGTGTATATATATATATAGTTTTACTAACATGTGCGGCATAAATTAGTAAACTACTTTAAATAATTTTGTATAAGAAAGCCAAAAAGTGATTAACTTTTTTAATAGTTTTTTCAATTTCTCATAAAAAAGTTTTCTAAAACAGACAATTAATACGTAGCCTAGGAGTATATACATTAACCAGACCATATAAGAGTCTAATGGTTCTGGGTACGTGATCAACAAACTAAGTGAGGGTGCAAAAAAGAGGTATTTGCTTCTCTCGCTAAATCATTTTGATTTGATAAAACAAGAATGTCATGGTCAAACAATTTTTCGATGCAGAAGACATATCACGTAAACAATTTTGTACGAATTATTTTTTCGGTCACTTGTTTTGTGGTAACCTATGCAATACAATAATACCCACTCATAATAATCCCAATGAACCCCACACAGAACACTATATTGGGGGTGTGTGTGAATATTTTAACCTCTATTAATTTTGAAGGAGTAGAAACCAATCATTGGAAGATATGATTGGTCACCAAAATCTTATTTATTTTATTTTCTAATTCATCTAGGAAACTCATAAAGGCTCTTAAGCTAAATACTAAAAAATAAAAGAACATCTTGAACCAGAAAGTGTATTTATGTGCGGAAGAAGGGGCTAGGCACCCCACAATCCCTATCCAAAAAAATAGTACCTCGTTTCACATTTAATCTTAAAATCTCACCATTTAAACAACAACTAAAATATTTAGTATTTGATTTTAAAAAGAATGAACACATGTGAAGTGAAGCAATGATCAAATTTATCCTACAATGACATGTGAGTAATGACATGAATCTATCTAAGTCGACATGTAAACAATATATTTTATAAAGCAGGATGAAATAAATATAAACATGTGATTGCATGACATTTTTAAGAGAGATAATTTGAAGAAGGGAATGGAGGTTACTAATTTTGGTTCTGTTTTCTGCTGTTTGCTCTGCTTCTCCTTGTTCTGCTCCTTTGCTCTGTTGCTAGTATTGTGACGTCTCTGCTCTGCTTCTTCTTTTCTTCACTTTTCTTTGATGCAGATATCTGTTGTTGCTGCTGCTTGTGCTTCTTGAAAGGAAGAAACTTTCTGTGTTTTTTTATGATTATTTGATGGAGAGTATGAGGGTTGATGGAGGATTGGAGTTTCTGCTATTTGATTTCGGGTTTGGGAAAAAGCAAGGAATTTTATGGGTTTTCATGTTGGTTTGTTTCTGGTGTTTTGAGGGGCTGTGTTTTGGGTTGCTGTTGTAGTTGTGGTGTTTGTGAAAGGAAGGGGAACTATATCTAAGATGTTTTGTGTTGGTGAATAGGGAAAAAGAAGGGATTTTGCTGGCTATTTTTGGGTTTCTCGTTTGAAGGTATCCTGTGAGGTGGTTTTTGTAGCTTTGGAATGGTTGATGATGACTGTTGTATGGTGTTTTCGGGTGGTTGTGAAAAGAATGAGAACTTTGCGGGACTTAGGATGTTGGCTGTTGGGGTTTTGAGTAGAGGTTAGGGATGTTGAAATATGAAAACCAAAAGGGTTAGCTGACCAATCGTGGGAATGGAGATACGCGGAGTCCTTTGAGGTTGTGCCTCCCAAGGGGGCAGACGATGATTCTTCTCTCAACTGGAAAAAGATAAATATAGGAGGACACCTTCTACAGCAAAGAAGCCAAAGTTAAGAGTAATCCCACCAGTCCTTGCAAAATCCAAAATGCTATCAATTTTACACATTTTTCTTCTAAAACACCTCCACATCTGTCCTTCTAAACTAGTGTAAATTTCCATTTTGCTACAGTAACCGTGTATATACACGGTTACTGCAGCTTTGCATTCTAATGTTTTATGAATTTCATAATTTTGCTCCTTTTTTGTTTGTTCTCTTCTACATCTGCAAAACAAACTCAAGACTTCTGCTCTCTCTTATCATCTTCTTCTTCCTCTGATACACACAAACACACCCACACAGACAAACCAATACAGACGCACAAGCACACTCACGCATACAAACCAACACAGACGCACAAACACACCCACAGAGTTTGTGGGTCGACGGAAATGGAACTGGATGCTTATGGATCGGTGCCGGCAACGGAGATCGGCGAAGAAATGACTGAGTTTGTGGATCAAAGTTTGTGGGATTTGATGCTTGTGGTGCTTGTGGTGAAGGGATGATCTGACCGTGAGAGAGAGAAGAAGAAGATGCTTTAAATGGAGAAAAGGTGATATAACTGTGAATGGATGGAAGAAGAAGATAGGGTGTGAATCTGACCTAACGGAGTAATGAGACAAGTACGAAAGAAAAAGATAGAAAGATAGGGACAAAATATAAGATAATAATAATAAATAATAAATGATAAAATAAAAAAAATAAAAAATAAAAAAGATGGAAGGTAAAATAAAATATATATATATATATATTTAATATAAAATAGACAGAAAAATTTAACCTGAATGATGCTACTTGTAATTAGCTACTTTAGCTTGAAAGTTAAACTTTAAATAAAAAATAATTTATTAACGGAGGGTATTATACTATTTTAATATGTTAATAGTTATGGTTATTGTTTTTTGTGTTAAATATGTTATTTTTTATATTATTTATATTATTTTAATGTGTTGAATGTTAAAATAAAATCTATAATGTTAGATGTAGGGTCTAGTTTCTCTACGTAAACCCAAAGACAATTAATTTGTAGAGTATGGGTTGAAGAACTAGAGTGGACAAGGGAGTTTTTCCGCAAAAGATTATCACTTCTTTTCTTATTTATTGATCAGCTTCGCCCACATTCCATGCCCCGTTTCATACCCTCTCCCTCTATTATATAGCCACTCTCACTCTCATCCCTACCGTCCACGTGCTCCCATCCGTGGACGTGCTCAAGTACCTGTCACGTCAGGCAGCTGCTTTTCATCTCTGTGTGAGTGGCGGTAGGTCATGAAACACTGTTCAGGTGTCTTCTCCACATAAATGCGGCAGAAAAGCTGTTGCAATGCATTGAATACGGTGGCAGCAGCCTTTCCCTCAGATATTTCTTCATCCTTATCGTTTTTGAGTGTGCTTTGAGCTTATCTTGATCAGGTGGTCCTCGGACGATCAACCAGGCTTTCTCCGGCTCAATTAGTCTCCGCTATCATACCAGGGTAAAACTCCTCCCGGACAGGAAATGTCCTCCTCGGACTGGAGACATCCTCCTCGGAAAGCAATGATCCTCTGCCCAGAGGATTCCGCTCCAATCTGGACCTTGCATTCTACTCATCCTTCTCTTCGGATGTGAAACAGTTCTCTCGTGGGTGTTCGGCCCGTTAATTTGGGCCTGATCCTTTTATCCCCCACATTAGATATATTGTAGAATAAGTTCTTAAAATAGATAAAATAATTTTTTAAGTTATTAAATGCTAAAAATTTTAAATTCTTTGTTGTGAATGGCATGTGGATTGGAATGGAAATGGATAAGAACGTGGCGTGGCTATTTATTTAACGTCATGGAAATTTTCTAGCAATTGAGACAAAACTTAATTCACCTGCATCAGAAATTTAGAGTATAACTTTTCTGTTTTGATTAATTCAAAGTATAACTTAAATTGCAATTAAGGATCTTAATTTAAATCAACAGTTATAACGGAAACTTATCATGCTAATTAATTTAGAGAAATTAACTTGAGATAGGTTCAAGTTACAACTTGTGTAACTTTACAAGAATTACACATTTTTTAGATCATTGATTCGTATTAGATCTAAGAGTGAAAAAAACACTCATAATCATGTATTTATTGTTCCCTATAAATTAGTAACTAAGGCATAAATTCTTCTTATTAAAAATAGAAAAATAAAAAACATCATTAACTCTTTGCTCTCCATCATCTTCATCTTGTCTCCCTCTCTCACATGGCCTTATGAGATCCATGCAATCTCCACATATTTGCTCTATTTACAGTGTGAACAAGCCATGTCTTCCCTTGGTCTAAGAAAATATAAAATATTCAAGGTGGCTCCGAGAGAATGGAGAAATTTGGACAAAGCTTTATATGTTTGATGTACTAAATATCAATTTGTGCCAAGATTTGACATTTTAGAGCATTCTCATCAGCTCTCTCATAAAAAATGTCATTTTAACACACCAAAATCCTACTTTATCATTTTAGCACATCATTTTATAATATCTCATTTATCAGGTGTTTTATTATCCCCTTTTATACATTAAAATAATATTTACACTACATTAAAATAATATATTAAACTCCTCCTCCAACAACAACAACAACTCCTCCACCACTGCTGCAACAATGGCCACCAACAACTTGCCGCAACAACACCGACAGCCACCACCAGCACAAACCCACATCCACCAACGGTACCTTTAAAAAAAAAAAATCCACAACAACCCAAAAACTAACCACCACAACTACCCAATAATCACCACCACAACCACCAAATTGCCGCCACAATCACAGTACCACTGCCACAACTAACCCACAACCCACCACATTCACAAACCTCAAAACCCATCCCAAATCAAACCAACTCACAGCTCAGGCAGCGAGATCGGCTTCAAGCGGGAGACGTCAGCGGCGAGATCGACTTCAAGCAGCTTCAGGCGAGATCGGTTTCAGCGGCTTGAGGTGCCTTTAGGCGAGCTCAACTTCAGGCGGCTTGAGGATGAGAGAGGAAGAGAATGAGAGTGAAGAGGGAGTTGTGGAGGATGACTATGGCTCCGACGAGATCGACGGCTTCGGCGAGATCAGCGGTGAGATTGGCGTGAGATTGGCAGCTTCAGCGAGATCGGCAAGAGAGAAGAACTCAGACGCAGAGAGAAAAGATGAGATAAAAGAGAGAGAGAGAGAGAGAGAGAGAGAGAGAGAGAGAGAGAAAGTCGTCGGAGTGAATATATGAGAGAGAACCCGATGAATAAACAAATAATAAAAAATTTTGGCATTGTTGTTCGTACCGTCTCATATTTGAGACGGTATTGTAGCATGTTTCAAAATTTTGAAACATTTAGAACAGCTGACGAGACTTGAATATTGGTATTTGGTGTGTCAAATGCCAAATATTTAGCATTTGACACACCTGATGAGAATGCTCTTAAGCCAAGGATAACTCGGAAGCATTTCATACCTGCACGTTGCTTGATAGTTAGCTGTGTTGTTTTTTTGTCTTCGAATATTGGAGATTTTTTTTTTTTTTGGGCTATGGAAATTCAAGTCTATTTGTCCAGAGAAAAAAAATCTGCAACTCAAAAAAATCTGCAACTTAAAAACATTGAGAATAGGCATTGTGCAAGGTTAGGGATGATTTAATTATGAGAGAAATAGAAAGTAGAAAATAATATAATATATTATGCTCTCAAATTAATTAGGTTAGCTAATATGGAAAACAATAAATTTTAAAGATTACATTGATTATAGTAATTTTCTAACCATTAGATTTCTTAGAAATCTACGGTCTAAAAAAATGTGTAACTTTCAAGAGTTACACCATGTGTAACTCGAACGCATCTCAATTAACTTAACATCTTATTATATAACACTAGCCTCATCACACTCACTTTGTGCGTGCGATGAGACATTTATTTTTTGTTTAATGTCATAATTTTTATTTTTAAAAAAAATTAGATTAGTTTATTTCAATGACATGGATTTATAGGAGAGTGTCCTATTTTGTAAGTATTTTAAGTAAAATTGGATATATATTTTTATTGGATTGTCTTCAAGTTTTCTCCCTATTAAAGGTAAGGTTTTTGAGTATTTTTAAACTACATAAAAGTCAAGTTCAAAGAAAAAATCTTCTAATAAATAATATAGATAATATTATTCAATATTTTCAAGAATCAAGTAAGTTTTAAAGTTTATTTGGATCAATTAAAAGAGAATTTGAAGAATAACTATTCTCCTCGTACTATCTCTTCGTAATATTAGCTTCCTTTTACTATATTCTCTTTATATTAACCACGTTCTTCAAAATTGTACTATGATTATTGAGTGCCACAATTTTATTCCCACTAAGGGCCTATTTGGCTGTGTTGCTTAAATAATAGTTTTTATTGTATAAACAATACAATATATATTTTTTCACTTACACGTATTTTCATAACATATAGACAAGTTACTAGAACAACATTACCAAACAGGCCATAAATAACAATTTGTTTTTATTGGTACATTTTAATATTAATTGACAAATATGTTTTTTTTTTTTTTTGAGAAACAATTGGCGAATAAGTTGAAATATTTACTTATGCTATTTATTTATATTGATTTTTGTAGTAATTGAAAAGGTGTAGGAGTTTCAAAAATAATGGAGAGTTATAGTATTGCATATAACACAAAGCCTTAATTCTAGATAACTCCTACTAATACAATAATAAGTATAATATTTATGAAAATAAATAATAAGTATAATATTTATGAAAATTAATTTGGTGACACGGCTCATTATTCTTAAGTGATTTATGTGAGCCTTTATATCATACGTGTGCCCATTTGCACCATTCCTATAATTACGTGTCTATATTATAACAATATTTATGTATATATGTAAGAAAGTCATTACAAGTACACATACTTTGAGAATGATTTGACAAAGATGGGTGTTCTTGTGGTGAAGGTTTTGCTCTGTCAACTAGTGTAAGTTTTTGCTCCAACGGTTACGCAAAATGTCTTAAATAGAACGAGTGTCATGCCGCATGTAACATGGTGATATTATATCTCATAATTTTTATTTTTATAGAACTCTTTATATGTAAGATGTTATTATTTATATGAATGCTCTGATACGAAAAGTAAAATTTCATTTATTTATTGTAAGCTTGTTACAAAGTTGTGAATTATCAAATTTTTTTATTATTTTAAATCATGGATCCAACAATTTCTTATAAAAAAGTTAGCATTATAAAATTTAAGTGAATTATGTTAACATGGCCATTAGAGCAATTGTTAATAGATTGTTTTAGAAAAGTTTTAACACAATTTTTACAAAAAAATATAAAAAGCTGTAAAAAAGAAAGTAATCGTTTTATTTTTTTTCCATAAAATATTTTTAAAAATATTTCCTATATTAATACCCTTAGGTCATCAATTAATTTTTTTATATTTTAAATATAAGATTAAATTCTATAAGAATATAGTATAAAATTCATATTTTATCCCTTACAATCCCAACATATCACATCATTTTATCATTTTTTTTTTTTTTTAAAACAACCATCTGAAATAAATTAATCAAAGAGCTACTACATCAGCAGAAACAAAGTTGACAACATCTGGAGGAACATACTCCTGTAGAAGGAAATGAAAATTTGGCTTTCCTAACTATAGCATCTGCCACAGCATTACCCAGCGTAAGAGTATGCAGAGTGACCAACTCTTTAAAGAGTTTAACAAATATAGAGTATCAAAAAGGAGGTGCCCAAAAGCTGAGTTAAACATAACACCATTCTTAAGAGCATTTATGATTATTTCTGTCATGACAGCGCGGCTCGATGCCAACAACTCCAACACAGCAACAGAGGAGGGGTTTACGATTCTCTTGGAGAGAGAAGCCAGGACCTGACCCCGAGAGTCCCTAATAACCACCCCAATTCCAACTTCATCAGTATCCGCGAAGACTGCCCCATCAAAGTTTGTTTTGATACATCCACTTCTCGGCGGCTTCCATTTCTCACCTCTGACTGGTTTCAACTTCACTGGCGCTGCATTGAATTTCCTGTACTCAAGGAGGTAGTGGCTGATTTCGCTTGGTAGCTGTGATGGTGGTGTGACTGTCTGATGCAAGCGAATTTTATTTCGCCTATTCCAGATGAACCAGGCCGTGACTGCAAACTGCTCCCTCGCCTGTGGTTTGGTGCTAAGCAACTTCCGAGATCAAAGAAATCACCTTGTCTTGTGATTGTGCTTATTCTTATCACACATTTAAGAATAAGCGCAACCACACATAAACAATTTTAATCCTCATATATAAATCCAACTAAATTAAAAATTTATTGAAATGTTATTAATTGTAGTAAGATGTATTAAATTTTAAATAAAATTCTGATATGACAATCATTTTTTGAAATATTTTACAATCTATTATTACCAAATTTGAACTCTTTAAATATATATCTTCTATTTATGTAAGATTTTGATAGTTTAAAATAATTTTGTGTTTAAAATACTTAATTTTATATTAAATTGAATATAAACTAAACATTTGTTTATGTATATAACGTATTTTTTATACAATAATAATGTATATAGTTATTTATGATTTTTTTTTTTTTTAGAATCGTTATTTATGAATATTTTAATCTAAGAGTGCAGTTTGTGTTTAAAGGAATTATTGATTTTGGAGGGAAAAAGCATAAAAACATAATTTTAACTATATATAAAAATGATGCGATCGGTTAAGTGAAACTGAAAAGGAGAGGATAATGAATATTGAAAATAATATGTTCAAAAAAGCATTCTAGATTCTAGTCCTTTTATAAATTATTAATTAGTATTTTTTTTAAATATATATATCTCATGACACACACCTCGCAATAAGAGTTGCATTAAGCCATTAACTAATGCAGGACTAGCCATCAGATTTTTTTAATTTTTCATAAACAACTTCCTGACAAATTTTGTGGTTTAGAATTTTCCACGAAAATAACGTTTCTTTTAGAATTTTCCACGAAAATCGTTTTGTTTATCTTCCTGACACAGAGCTAGCTGTATTTGCGGCTGTTTCTGATTTTTCCCGCATGCTCGATCCACATAAAATCTGCATTAACGTGATGAGTCTCATCATGAGAACGCTCTTGGGAAAATCTTTGAATCAGTATACAACGTTTATCTTCTACGTGATTAAGAAAGCAAACCTGGCACGAGAACATCAGAGAAAGTTTACGTTGTTTCGAAACCAATTAAAAATTGACACATTTGTTCAATGGACCGACACCAAGCAAATAACGAAAACACCCCCCTAAATTCTTTTGAAAGTCCCGTCTCTTTTTTCTCTTTTCACCTCCGCTGACGCTCTGAAGTCTGAAATGGCAATTAATTTGATCTCTTTCTCCCTCTGAAAATCGCAGTAATCAATCACATTTCTACTTTCAGACAGGACAAGGCATTCGATGAATGGGGTATGCTACTTTGCGTGAAGAAGAAGAAAAGTTATTTCACTTTAACTTTTGCACTTTCAGACAAGACAAGCATCCGGTGAATGAGAATAGTCCGACAATACTTTGAAAAGTGCTTTGATTGAGAGCTGATGGAATTCGTTTGAATAGTTAAAATTTAAAATAAAAAAATAAATTTAAATTTCAACAATTAAATATAAAAAAATGAGTAAATATTAAAAAATATAAATTATAACTAACTTGAAATTCATTAAATTTTCTCCAAAAAGAGATTTATTAACTTTTGCTAGTTTTTTTATTTTTTGAAATCATTAAATCCATCAATTTATAATTTCTATGTTTTTATATATAAAAAAGTCCACACTTTCTAATCTTAATGCTTGGGATTATTATTATTCATTAAAAAATATATATTTTAGATCAACCCCACCGTCTTCCACAACCAATTCCATTTTAGATTTAGGTTGCATTTGTTTCGCCTGAAAACACTTTCAGAAAATCATTTTACACTCTTGTGTGTGTTTGGCAGCTAGAAAAAATACAGTCAACAAAAAATTAAATACACTTTGACCCAAAAAAATCCACTTTGAAGCGTAAAATCATTTACTCTTTGATTTTAAATGATTTTACCTTCAAAGCGTTTCCGGAAAACACATCCGAAGAGAAAGAGTGAGAGAGAGCTCAAGCACACACCCAGAGACAGAGAGAGAGCTAGAAGGGAAAGTGAAGAAAGCAACCGATCTCGTCGCCGGAATCAGACCCACCCACCACTCTCGTCGCCGATATTAGACCCACCCACCGATCTCGTCACCGTCACATCCTTTAGACCCACCCACCGTGATTGAACCCACAGTGACCCTCTCGCCATCAAACCCAAATCAAACCCATTTTCTTGTTGTCGTCACCTCTAGATCGAACCCACCGTGACCCTCATCGCCGTCAAACCCAGATCGAACCCATTTTCTCATCACCATCACCTCTAAATCGAACCCACTGTGATCCTCGTCGATGAGTGACCCGCCACCTCTAGATTGAACCCACTCGCCTCTCTCTCTTCCTTCTTCTCTCAATTTGACCAGATTTGATGAATTTTTTGGTTTGGTTTGATATTATATATTTGTTTGGAAGATGAGAAAATGTGAGCATCAAGTTGTGTTTTCCATAGTATTTTCAAGAGTACAATCAAATACTTAAAAATATTTTTCAAAGTATTTTTTAAAATGCCACCAAACACCTGAAAATATTTTCTTTTCCTGAAAATACTTTCACCTAAAAATATTTTACACTTTGGAAAATATTTTACATTGAACCAAACACAGCCTTACTCTTAGTGTTTTTAATGAAAAGCCATTCCTTTGCAATATCGCTTCTGTTGCACTTGTTCCCCTCATCTGTCAGTAGGGGTGTGCATGGGTCAAGTTAAGGGTATTTTTTGACCCAACTTATTATGGTGGGTTAAAAAAAATTCAACCCAACTCAACCCATATATCACATAAATCCAACCCAACTCATATGGGTCAGGTTGAGTTAGGTTGAACCCAGAGGTTGGACAAAAAACTAAGAAAAACATAGAGAAAAAATAAATACTGATCCACTACGGTAAGAGAAATAAATAGATAGAGTGAGTGAGTGAGGGAGAAGCGAGAGAAAGAGAAATAGAGCGAGAGAGAAAAAACATTGAGAAACTTTACCTAACATTGGAAGAGAGAGCTACCACTGGAAAGATAGAACCACCGCTGAGGCGGTGATGATAGCTAATGGATGACAGTAGTCCATAAGAGGGAGAGAAGGTTAGGGTTCAAATAGCAATGAAGTGGGAGAGGGGAGTGGGAGGTGACACATTAAGAGAAAAGGTTCAAGGGTTTGTGTGAACTAATTGGCTTTTATATAGAATAAGAAGAGCTGGTTATTTAAAAAAATTTATTAATTATATAATATATTTTAAATATATAAGTGTGTTGGGTCGGGTTTGGCGGGTTTAGAATTTTATAACCCGAACCCAACCTAACCCGCTATCAAAAAAAAATTTGTAGCCCAACCCAACCCACCAAGTCCTAAAAACCGACTCAACCCGGTGGATTGGGTTGGGTTGGGTTAGATTTAGTGGGTTGGTTGCACACCCCTATCTGTCAGATTAGCCCCTTTGTCACCTAGTCCAAACAACTTCATGTCAATCATATCTTGATTATCGTGCTCAAACTAAAAATGCCCAATTTATGCTTTTGTAATGTATTTTTTCGTGTGGCTTTGCCTAACATTCGAATGTGCCATGTGTAGCTCTTCATTCATGTATTCTTTTACCTAGTTTAAAAATTTTCAAAAAAAAAAAATTTGAATATAGAAAAGATAAATGATATATCCACAACATTTTCACAACAAATCATAAGTGATAAGTTGTTACTAGTTGTTATTGTTGAGGCAAAAAAGTAATCTTAGTGTTAAGTTTAAATTTGATCTAATAACAACTAACCACTTATGATTTGTTATGAAAATGTTGTGGACGTAGCACCTCTCGGCAGAAAATCAAATTGCACACTAATAAGAGGCCGAATTGATGAATCTGATCCTAGACTGAAAGGCTTCCGAAAATAGAGTTTTTTTTTTTTTTTTTTCTTTAGTGTTTATTTTTTGGGTGGCGGGTAGGAATGACCATAGGTAGGGTATGGATACCCAATTAACTTATCCATGGGTACCCAATTACTTTACTCAATTAATACTCATACCCAATTGTTATCCCGTTTGTTTACCCCATAGAAATTTATACCCTACCCAAACTCGATTTTTATAAAATTACCAAATATGCTAAAAAAAACCATTAAAATGACCAAAATATCATCAAAATCTTAAAAATGAACAAAATACCCATGAAATCTCTAAAATAACCAAAATACCCCTAGGAGCACTAGCATTGGGGGGGTGTAAACACCCTCCAGTTACTATTTTACAACCTAAGCTACTCAAAACCCACTCCATCCGGGTTTGCAAACTTTAAAAAAAAAATAAAAAATAAAAAATTGCAACCTATGAATAGTATGGTTGCATATATGCAACCTAAAGAGTATTCCCATCCAGGATTCCAAAAAAGTTATATTTTACAACCTCAAAATCTACTTTATTTATTTACCATTTCATTTTACAACTTACTCAACATCTTAGTTTCTATTTTTATATATAACTCATTAAAATGATATAAACTATAACATCAAATAATATATTTAAAAAAAAAATCATGTTTCTCTCTCTTCTCTTTCATTTATTTTTCCTCTCTTCACCTTTCTCAATTAAAATAATAGTATTTTTTTATTTTTTTTACATCCAAGTAAACCATTGGTTCTATATATAAGAACCAACTATTCACTAGTTCTAAATTTTTTTAAGAACCCATACCCGGATGGAGCAACATTTTTGAGATTTTGGATGTAAAATAGCAACTAGGGGGTGTTTACACCCCCCCAATGCTAGTGCTTACTGTTCATAGGTTGTAAACAAATATATATTATTTTAAAATGTGGTTGTGTGTGAAGAGAAAAAGTGGGTGGAAAAAGAAAGAGAATAATACTTTTTATTATTTTATTAGGTAGTTTATATTATTTTATTGAGTTAAATGTAAAAATAAAAACTGGGATGTAAGGTGAGTTGTAAAATGAGTTTTGTAAAATAGATAAAGTAGTGTTTGAGGATGTAAATTTTTTTTTTTTTTTGCATCCCCAGATTCTAATGCTCTAATATCTCTAAAATCACCAATTATGCTAAAAAAACTTCTAAAATGACCAAAATATCTCAAAATCTGAGCAAAATACCCATAAAACTTATAAAAGAACTAAAATACCCCCAAAATCACCAAATATGCTCAAAAACTACTCAAAGTTACCAACATACCTCCTAAACCACTGGTAGGTGTACCTATTGAAACAACATTGTTTCAATGAGATTTGTTTTGTTGAGAGAAAGACAAGAAGTTTTAATGAGGTTACATGACATTTAACAACCAATTAGTGATTGACTGTAATGGACGAAGTGACCTTAACTAATTGGTTTAAGAATTTTTAAATATAAACTATCAAAATCAGGATTGACCTAAACATATATTTCATAGTACTCTTAATTTTCATAAAAGAATGATAGATAAATTGGTAATATACTACAAGTCACTCACTACTAACTGGATAACCTTGTTAATAATATAATAATACTTTCATTTTTCACAACGTGGTTCATATTTTTTTCATTAATTTTGAATTAGTTTATTTGGGAAAAACTATTAAATTTTGCGAAGAGAATCTAATTAAGTACTCTTCTTTTCATAATTAATTT
This sequence comes from Quercus suber, assembly GCF_002906115.3. Classification (NCBI taxonomy): domain Eukaryota; kingdom Viridiplantae; phylum Streptophyta; class Magnoliopsida; order Fagales; family Fagaceae; genus Quercus; species Quercus suber. Next base: position 738,473 of record NW_027069627.1, on the reverse strand, counting down.
ATAAAGAATGACCAAGAAAAATATATATTATTAAAATCTGTAGCCTTCCTTCTTCTTTTCTTTTTTTTTTTCTTTTTTTTGATGGAAATAAAAATCTGTAGTTGTTGTGGACTGTGGACATTTGCGAGAAAAAAAAAATCTTATAATACATAGAAAATATCAAATTGAATAAATTACCAATTATTGACATAGAGCTCGAGCCTACATCTAGTCAAACTATCACCTGGACTAAAACCTAGCACAATTTATTTTTAGAGAATCAAACTAAATTTTTAAATAAAAACTAATTTTAAGACAAAAAATATAAATCAGCAGAAGTTCATAAAGCTGTGCATAGCTGACATCTGTACAAACAAAATGCGTTTGAACATGGATTGCAATAGCTATCAAGGGTTGAAATTAAGAGTGGAAAAAATAGCATTTAATTTCAACCCTTGAATAAAAAAAAATAATTTAAATATTAAAAATAAAAATAGTAAAATAAAATTGTGTTGGGGGGTAATTGCATCAATCCAAATCCTTTGAACATACTATATGAAACTATGTTACCTTGTCACTAGCTCTTTGTTTTTCCTGTCAAGTTAAAGTTTGTTAGAAAAACTAAATTATACTAACTTGAAGAGAGAATTATAATCAATAGTACATCTAAATCCAAAAATCAACAATTAATATCATATCATAGGTTTTGTCCAAAAAACGTTTTGATAGGGATCGCGAGATTAAAAAAATTGTGGCCTACATGGCTTCTAAGTTATGAATGATGCACATTTTTATTCTTTTGTAAACCTATGCATGGGTTAAAAATTCTGCCCTTTTCAATTTATGGTTTTAAAAGCATCCATTCATGCATAAATTCTTATCTATTTTAGTGTAAAAATTTTATTTTTCTATTTTATACTGACATTCTTAAAAAAAACACTTCCAAAAGTTATTTTAATAAAATATTAATTCTTCATTCAACCACTTTTCTTAAAATACCCACATCACTCACACATACCCACCAACCCAATGAACCAAGAAAGAAGTAAAATATATTTTTACACAAACAATGGTTGTATAAATTTATATAAATACGCATAATTTAAAAAAAAAAATTGATGGATATAATTTTTTGGGTTGTTTTGTTAAAATTTTACATTTATGTCATTTTACATTGATTAATGTAAGTGCTCTTAAAGTGAAGTCATAATAATTTCGGCAAGCTAAGCCACTGTAAAATAGTTGTATATTGAAAATCACCCTTGCATTTAAGAAAAAACTAATTTATTAAAAAAAAGAAGGAGAAGAAAATTAGTTTAGGTACTTTTCAGTTATTAGTAATAAGGGTGCTCGAGTAAATAACTAATAAGTAATAACTATGTGCAAATTCAACGACCAACTTCATCAGCAATTTATATGCAAAAAATTTACTACTCACATCGGCTCACTATTGCAATTTCTTTAAAATTTTATCAATTATCATAACGTGATCCAAGTTTATTTCATTAATTTCGAATTAGTTTATGTAGGATAAACTATTAAATTTTGGGAAAAGAATCTAATCAGGTAACTTTCTTTTCCTTCTAAAAAAAAAGTAATTTTCTTTTCACAATTGTGTTACATATAGAAAATGACAAAAATATATAACTTATAAAAATAGCTTGAAAGGACCGCACGTGTTGTGTATTTGAGAAAAAATATCTTAGAAGATATGGATGAGGTTTAGAATAAGAGTGGTTTGTGGAGGTTTGCTAGATTCCGAAGAGGGGAAAAAAAAAAGACAAAAGAATTGGTAAAAACAGAGGAGAGAGAGCATTTAATTAAGGAATACGCTAGCAACATTAATGATTACTGTGCTTAAAGAGTAAACGAGAACAAGAAGTGCAAAGAGCTCATCAATTTATAAAAAGAAGTGCAAGAAATTAGAGGAGGTTTTGCTAAGAGCATCCACAGCAGTGGAGCTAAAAATTTAGTTATATGACACTACAAAAAGTTATTTTATCTATTTTACCTACTCACTTTATAAAACATCCAGAAGCAATAGATCTATTTTAGCTTTCAACACAATAAAATAATATAAATATTATAATAAAATAATATATCCACTGTAATAAACAACAATCACAACTACCACAACCACTACCGCTGCCACCGCCGCTACCACCGCCGCCCCCACCACTGCAATGATATTTTTTTACCACTTCAATTAAATATCCCTTCTTTATTTTTTCTTTATTATTTTTTATTCTCTCTTTCTCTCTCTTTCTCTCTATCTCTTTCTCTTTCTTTGAACCAAGATGAACCAGCCATAGCGTCTTCTAAATACCCACCTCCAAATCATCGAGACTCATGTCTCGGCCGAGTCGCACTGCGCAGTCTACAAGGAATAGTTCCAACTCGGATCCAAGGCTCGTGAAATGCCATGCAAACACATATACCATTCCGATTGTATCCTCCCATGGTTCTCTCTCCGAAACTCTTGCCTGGTTTGTCGGCACAAGTTGCTGAGCGAGTGAGAGCAAATTTGAAATGAGAGCGAGGCTGAGATTGCAGTTGAGGCAGAGGAGATGGTGGGATTGACGATTTTGAGGTTACCAGGAGGTGGGTTTGTGGGTTGTGCCATGGGTTTGTGATCTTTCTCTCTACTCTAACCGATCTACCATGGGTTTGTGATTTGTGATGTGGGTTTGTGTTTTATGGTGGTTGTATGGAATTTGGACCGGCGTTGCTTCAATCTTTCTCTCTACTCTATCTTTATGGGTTTGTGTTTTGTGATGTGGGTTTGGTGGATTGACGTTGCTGGTGGTTCGATTCAGTGTTTTTCTAGTGGCTGGGTGTCTGATTCGGTGGGTTTTATATGGATTTTATGAGCACCACCACTGGCGAGTTGGCCGGCATAGAAGAGAAGAGATGAGGGATGTTGGAGAGAGAGAAAGAAAGAAAAAGAGAAAATATTATTTTAATGAGAGAAGAGAGAGAAGTTTAATAAAATATTATTATTATTTTTAGCTTCTTGCTACAGTGCACAGCTATAGAAGCTAAAAAATTTTAGTTATGGTTCCGCTATTGTAACATGCATTTTTGTATTTTGGTGACTACTGCCTAAAGACGTGAAAGTGAGGCCATGAGCTACATATGAATACAAACATCCCTTTAGGTTAAAGGGTTTTCTGAGCCAAAATCTCTGATGATTCTCTTAGGTGTGCTCTAACGCCCTAGCCAATATTAATAGAGACGACATCTATGACTAATAGGGTACACTCAATTCACATTAGTGTGTTAGACTATCTGCAACATGTGGTTAAAGTTGGAGTAATCACAGAACAGGGATTTAAGCACATTTAATTATAATATCAGAAGTCGGTGGCAAACCAACGAACATAATAGGCTTCAAGGAGTGGTAGTGCTGACATTTTTTTCATTCTTTATTATTTTTTCTTGTCTTGTATACTAGGCTAATTGAGTAGCACTGATGTGCAATAGGACCCTTTATTATTTTTGTGCAGTAGGATCCTTTATTATTTTTGTACTTTTTGTCCATTTATTAATACAGATGCTACCTTCTCGGTAATAATAAAAAAAAAAAAAAAAAAAACTCTAATAAAGCCAAGCTTTATTTATTTATTTATTTTTTGATAGGAAAGCAATGCTTTAATTGTTATTGTATAGTCACCACTTACCATCACTAGTATGGTAATTAACTAGGCCTAGAATAAAACTTTTTTATCTTCTCCTAAAAAAAATATAATAATAATCTAATTTTTGAACATTTCATTTTATTCTCATTTTTTTCTTAATGCGATATTATTATCTTTTTGGTTTCATGTGAGTTTGAACCGAGTCGTCAATGCCCTTAATTAAAGTTAATAAATTTAAGAAGAGTATTAAGTCTTAACCATATATCCCAGCAAGGATAAAAATGTGGCATGGATGACAATAAAATGTGGCTGAACATGTGTCCTTCTCCTACAAATGGTGGGTTGGATGATCTAGGTTGAAACCAGTTGCAAGGGTTCTAGTGAGAGACTGATTTTTGTTGCTAAGAAGGACCTTTTGATGGTTGTGGGTGGGAATTACTATGAGGAATTGAAGAAAAGTGGAAAGGGTGGTTGTGAGGAGATAGTTGAGAATTTAAGTGAGGAGCATTGCTTCCGTTTGTTTAATCTCAAATATGAGAAGGTTGTGGACTTTGATTAACAAGTTTGTTGCTTTAATTAAACATAAACAACTTACTTTTCTGCTCTTGGAGACAGTATCTAATATATTTGCAACATCTCTCTCATGTTGTGTAAATCTTACATGTGGATGAAAATCATACAATATAAGAAAGGTATTACATGTAGTGGATGGTATAAGATATTTTTCCTTCTACTTTTGCATGAAAATTAAAAATATCATGATCTATACATCTAAAAAACAATTATAACTTTTCTTCTTTCTCTCCCAAGTCCCTTCGTTAAGAGACTAGAGTGTAGAACTTTATTATCTTCTTTGGAGTGATAAATCCCTCCCCTCAGATAATAACGTTATTTGTAAGGCCTTGTTTTCTCTTTGGTTTTTCTTTCTCTGGGGTGGGAACATGCTTTTAAGTCTAATTACAAAATTGTGTTACTATCCGTTCCAACAAATCCCTTTCCTTCTTATAGTTTTCTTGTTGTTTTTAGCATGGACGAAGTTCTCAAAGATTGGAAAAAACTATCCCTTACGAATGAAGAGGGTGAAAGAGTCAGATTAACAAAGTCTTCTTTCTCCACAGATGAAGAGCATATACTGGTAGTGAGGTTTATGATGAGAAGAGCTCTTAATATGGAGGCAATGGGTAGAACTTTCAAACCGCTTTGGAGGACTCGAAAGGAATTTGAAATAAGAGAAGCTGGAGATCACGTGCTATTATTTGTCTTTAGATCAGATACGGATGTAGAACGAGTCCTTGTGAATGAGTCTTGGTCTTTTGACAAGCATGTGGTCCTTTTTGACGTTACAATTTCTCCATCCCAACAAAAAATCTCAGATTCTCGACCATGAAGTTCTGGATACAAATGCAGGGTTTACCAGTGAGTATGCTCAACACTAGTACAGCCATGAAGTTGGGAGGAACAATTGGTAATATACAGGAGGTTGGGCATCTAAATGAGATGATCGGAGGTGACTACCTTCAAGTACGGGTGGAAGTGGACGTTACAAAACCTCTCTGTCAAGGCTGAAGGGTGGTTTTAAATGATGAAGAAGAAATCTGGGTTTCATACAAGTACGTAAAGCTCTCAAACTTTTATTATTGGTGCTGCAAGGTCTCCCATTCAGATAAGGATTGTGATGTTTGGCTCGCTAGCAAGGGTACTCTTAGGTTGGACAAGCAGGAATATGGTGCTTGGCTTTGTGTAATTCCCCACAATCCTGGAAAGGCCGTTGTTACAAAAGTTGCATGTATGGGGGACAGGTTGGGCCATACTCAATCGGAGAAGAAGTTATCGATGACATCTTGCGTAACACATGCTTAAAAGTCAACGTTTGAGATTCCGAAGGTTGTCGGCAATTTCGATCAATCACATGGAGAAATGATCATCGTGGATAAGCCTGAAGATTTGAATTTGAACTCACCGACTTTAGTGGAAGTTGCCCCGTGAGATGTACAGCCTAGACGAGATTCAAACTGGGAAGTAGTTGTTTCAAATTCAAACTTATCGGATAACCACAGCAATCCCGATAATTTTGAAATTCAACTAAATGAAATAGATGTAGCTATCCAAAAATTTGAAAACAGTAATTCCTCACCCGAGAATCTAGTGATGCACTTTACCAAGAAATCCTTCGGAGATTTCTTAGGAAAGATATTTGCTCATGAGGAGTTATCACAGCAGAGATCCCCTAATTCTAGGGACTCACCCTCATGTGCAATGTCTCCCAAAAATTCTCCTACCCCACGTAAGTGGATAAAAGTTGCACGTGACCTTATTTTTGAGGATTCCCCAATGCAACAAACGGTTTTGACAAAGAGGAATAGAAGTCAAGAAGCTGCAATCTAGCCAGAGTTACTTATGAAGAAGATTCAGGTTTCGAAGGTTGAAGATTTAAATAATGAAATGGTGGAGGTTGCATAGCAGTCCCGCTAGGCAGAATGAGTTTCATAGTTTGGAATTGTCGTGGGCTTGGGAACCTATGCATAGGGAAGGAGCTTGAAGTAGTGATTCGGGCAAAAGATCCCTCCACTGTGTTTATGGCCAAAACATAGGTGAATGAAGCAAGGCTAAAAGAAATTCAACGGAAGATAGAATTTAACAATTTGTTTTTTGTGGATAGAAATAACAAAGGAGGAGGATTAGCTTTGTATTGGTGAAATTCTTTAGATTTGAGTATAGATAATTTCTCCAAGAACCATATAGATGCTATCATTAATAAGGGGAAGGAAGATGCTTGGAGATTTACTGGTTTCTATGGAGAGCCAGTTACGCATAAGAGGTTTGAATCATGGGACATGCTACGCCAATTGAATAGCAGATTCAACCTTCCGTAGATCTGTGCTGGGGATTTTAATGAATAGTTCGAAATTCTGAAAAATTAGGATGTAGTAATAGAAGCCAATTCCAAACGCAGCTTTTTCAGGATGTTATTGACAAGTGTGGCTTTATAGATCTTGGATTTGTGGGCACACCATACACATGGCAGAAGCATTTTGTAGATGGGCATTCAATATGGGAAAAATTGGATCGCGGGCTAGCAACCAATGACTGGCTAATGAAGTTCCTTGGAGTGAGGATTCAGCATCTATCTTCTAACTCTTCAAACCATAGCCCTCTATGGATAATTCCTGATGGATTGGAAGTAGCATCAGTACCAAAGCTCTTTCGATTTGAAGAAATGTGGCTTTTAGATCCAGGCTGTTCTAATGTAGTTGAAGTAGTGTGGTCGTCTGATGTCAATGCTTATCTATCAAGCAAGGTTGTAAGGAAAATTGAGAAATGTGGCAAGAAGTTGTAGCAGTGGAATAGGGATCATTTTGGGAATGTAAGAAGGGAACTAGTAAGAAAAAGAAAGCTATTGGTTAAAGCCAAGAAAGAAGCATGGAGATTTGGTTTAAATCATTGACTCAGGGAGCTGAAGAAAGATATTTCTGAACTGATGGACAAGGAGAACAGAATGTGGTTCCAAAGATCCAAGGCACTATGGGCAGCCAATGGTGATAAAAATTCAAAATTTTTTCATAGTAGAGCCACTCAAAGGAAGAGGAAAAACTCAATCTTGAAAATTCGAGATGCAAATGGAGTTTGGAATTCAAACCCTGAAGATATAGCACAATGTCTAATTGCTTTCTACCAAGATCTATTTTCCTCGGCAAATCTCCAACAGAATGATGCAGCCACAAATTCCATTCACAGAGTAATCAGTGACGAGATGAATGCTCAATTATCCTTTGAATTCAAAGCATGGGAAGTACACCAAGTTATTAAGCAGATGACTCCTCTCAAAGTACCAGGACTTGATGGTATGCCCCCATTATTTTACCAACATTACTGGAATTTAGTAGGCGATGATATACGCCAATCCGCACTTACTTTCCTAAATAGTGCCTCTTTAATACCATATTAAACTACCTATTATCCCAAAAATTTAAGCTATTAGGATATAGTAAATTTAATCATTTAATGACATACTTCTAATAGGATCCACCACAGATATGTGTTGGGTCATTCCCTAATACATGCAGCAGACTTGGACTAATTTGTTAGGAATCCATAGCCGACCCCCAATTTATGACTAAAGGCTTACATCTTGTTGTTGTAACAATATGATCATCTTGGAAAATCACACTTGATTAGTAAGTAGCCTTAGAACAACAAACTTATTCTTGTTTGTGCAGAGAGCCAAAATACAAGTTAAAAACAAAAGGTGTGACTACCACTACGACCCAAGAAAGAACACAAGAAAATAGTACAACATATAATGGTGATGATGAAGATGAAAGTTGAAAATTGAAAGAAAGGTACGTATAGAGAGAATGAGAGGAGAATCGAGGATGGGAGAGTGGGAGCAAATAAGGCAGGCGTATTTGCCATTGGAGAGCTTCTTATAAGAAGACCCATCAACCAATTCTTCCAACAATAGATCATCCAATCTTCTCTTCCTGTGTTGTGCCTCTCCACCCTAGCTATCTCCTCCAAACACACTCATCTCTCTCTCTCTCTCTCTCTCTCTCTCTCTCTCTCTCTCTCTCTCTCTAAGGTTTTGCAACTTGGCTCTACAGAAACATTTGATTAATTTCCTAAAAAAGGACTAAAGCTACTATTAAAGTTTTGGTAAGATGTATTTTTATTCACTCAATGACTCAACTATATGGGGGCCTATTAAGGATCCAAGAAAGCTTATCAAGAAGAGGCCCATATAGTTGCAACTTGCAGGGTTTATGGCTGTTCGTATTAAGTTTGATTATATTTGTATTATCTTCTAAAAAAACAAAAATGAGAGTAAGAAATGGACAAAAATCAATGAATGGAATAAGAATATATATAATGACAATACCAGCCAGCACCATAACTTTTTGCATGAATAGCCAATTGGTACTTCAACCATCATCAATCATGATCAAATTGCATGTCCATCAGCTACAGTCTTCCCACATTTTTTCATCCAAAGGCTAATATGATGCAACAACTATGTCGATACTAAGCTATAGTAATTGATGAAGTGCAATACCTTCTGTATCTTTTTTCCATCTCAGGTGTCTTTTTTTTTTTTTTTTTCAAAACGTGAGCCTCTATTTATATGTAAGATTTTGATGGTTATAATAAATGGTTATTTATGACATGGTGTATCATCTTTGACTTCTAGAATATTTGTCCATGGTATTATCATTAGAGCATCCGCATCAGATGTGGCAAAAATTATGCCATTTTGCCACATTAAAACCTTACTTTATTATTTTATCACATTATTTTACAACATTCCATTTATTAGATGTTTTATACTACAATTCTATACATTAAAATAATATTTTCTATACATTAAAATAATATAAATAACACAATAAAATAATATATTTAACAAAATAAATAACAACCACAACACTGCTGCCGCTGCCGCCACCACCACCACCGTGGCAGCCACAATCCATCGGAACAAATCAGAACAACAACAACAAAAAACCAGAAACAACAAAAAACCAGAAACCCATCGGAACTCCCTAATCAACCAAATAGAACAACAACAAATCGGAACAGCCACAATCCATCCACCATCCAAAATCCTTGATCAACCAAATAGAACAACAACAAACCCATCGGAACAAATCAGAACACCTGCATCACCACACCCAAATCGGACAAACACATACCCATACCCAAATTTTGGAACAAATCAAAACAAACACATACCCATACTGAAAATCTGAAGAACACCACCCTCAAACCTCAAACTCCGATCATCGTTGCAGTAGGAACACCACCATCAGACCTCAAACTCCGATCATCGTTGCAGTTGGAACACCAAGCACGAGCCAAAGAGCAACGCCTGACCCATGATTCGACCCATCGTCAAACGACTGACCCATCGTCGTTGTAGCTACTGTTGCTTCGCCGATCTCCGAAGATGCCCATGATTCAACCCAAAGGACCGGTGAGAGAGAACAGAGGTGAGAGGAATCAGTGAGAGAGAAGAGAAAAGAAAAAACTGAAGAGAGAGGAGAGAGAAAAGAGAATAAAAAAATGTTTTCACTTATACCATTTCCGTCTGTACCGTGGCATATTTGCCACGGTACTATTCATATGTGGCAAAATTTATGGCATTGGAACATCTGATAAAAGGACATTTTGAGTGTTTGGTGTGCTAAATGTGCCAAATATTTGGCATTTGGCACATTTAGCACAACTGATAAAGATGCTCTTAGGTGTTAACTTCTCTATTAAAATCCTAAAAAGATAGTAAATGGCGCTACCCACTCATAGCACTTTTAATGAGGAACCTTCATCTCATCCATCATGTGTTAATCATGCAATTTCATTGTCTTTGTAGCCCTCCATGACTTGTCAGTTGTCACACATGTCTTATCCCTCTTGTGTCACTTATCATTTTATTATATTATTAATAATATGATCATCTAATCCGCCCACTTGTGTCTGTGCTTAGTATCATATATACAAAAGAAGAGGGTTGTGGTAGTTGGTTGACAACCATGGTAAAATTTAGTCATTTTATTATGTGGCTGATTCATACTAATTTGTTGAAGATTTATAGTCAACCAAAATTTGGGATTAAGACTTGATTGCTGTTGTAACAAAATTACCATATAGGAAAATCACTAGTGAATAATAATAAGTAGCCTTATAAGTTATAACAACAACAAACTTGTTCTAGTTTGTGCAGAGAGCCAAAATATAAGTTTAAAAAATATTTTTTTCAGCACACAAATTTATCAAACATAATGATAACATGCAGTGATTCTAGAGAGCCTAGACTCATCTTGGAAATTGTCCGATCAATTGCATAGCTTAGAACAATTGCTAAAATGGTTAAAAACAAAAGGTGTACCACTACGACTCGAGAGAGAACACAAACAAAAAGTACAACATATAATAGCAATGAAGAAGATGAAAGTTCAGAATTGAAAAATATGTACGTACAGAGAGCATGAGAGAAGAACCAAAACACGTTCATCTCTCTCTCTCTCTCTCTCTCTCCAAGGTTTCGTAACTTGGCTTTACCAAACATTTGATTTCCTAAAAAACTAAAGCAATTGCTAAAGTTACGATGAAATGACCACTCTTCTCTTCCTGTGTTGTGTCTCTCTCACCTAGTTATTTCCTCCCAACTCCCAACTCCCAACACACTCACCTCTTTCTCTCTCTCTCTCTCACCAGGTATATTTATCAAAACATTTTTTTTATTTCCTAAACTTCTTCAAATTTCAATCAACCCCAGAAAAGAAAACTATATATATATATATATATATTGTAGGGTCTGTTTTTGTAGCCCAAGCCCAAAAGATATGGGTTGAAAGTTCAACGAACCCAGGACAATGAATTTGTAGAGAGTGGGCGAAAGAGCTGGGCTGGTTAAGAAGTAAACAATGGTTGGCTAGGTTACTTGCAGTGATGATAACCTGAAATAATGCTTGAACAACTCCATGAATGGATGTCCGAAGAGATGTTTTATTAAGTGAACAGTGATTACAACATTCAGAGCTACAGTAAAGCTTTTCTCTCTTTTTCTCCCGTCCCCCATTATCAGGGACCCTTCTTCTTTATATAGCATCATTTCCTATCATCTCCATCGTCCACCTGTTCTTCATCTGCGTATCTACTCAAGTGCGTGTCACGTCATGTGTCTACTTTAGTTCTTTGTGAGTGGCGGTAGCCGAGGTCACACTGTTCAGGGGTCTTCTCCACATAAATGCGGCCAGAAAAGCTGTTGCAGTACATTAAATACGGTGGTAGCAGCTTTTCCTTTAGATATTTTTTAGTTCTGATCATTTTCGGATCCACCCAGAACTTATCATTATCATTGGGATTGCTAGGAAGATCAATTGGACCTTCCACATGTTTGATTGATCAAGGTTATTTGTGACTAAGGAGTAAGACATCTTCGGACCAGTAGCGACCTCTTCGGACGGTACTCCCCCTCTACTTCTGGGCTTCCTGCCTTCAGATGGGCCGTTCCAACCAACTATTGCTCCTCGAAAATTTAAAACTCCTCAACATGGTGCCCCAGGCCCATTGAGTAGCTCTGGGTTTTTACCCCCCACAATATATATTCCAATATTCTAAACACTTCTTTCAAAAATCTTGGCCCCGTCCAATACAATTTTACATTGATTTCATTCTAAGAACATTTGCATCAAATGTTGTAAAATCGCATAAGACCCTAAATCAATATATACATTGATTTTGTGTATATATTTTGATTGCATTGTAATGTATTAGGAAACAATGATTTTGTATCTTTTTATTTATTAATAGTTTATTAGTACTAAATGGATGTTTATTTCAATTTTCATGATTATTTTTTTACTTATGCTCTCGCCCCCTAACTTAAAATCTTGGTTCCTTCCCTTTACCCAAAAGATACTAAAGCTACTATTATGGCATGTTTAGTTGGGATGATTTTGGGGAGGATGGAAAAAGGTAAGTGGAAAATAAAAGAGGAAATGGCTAGGAGATTATTTGGTTGGAAAGAAGGGAGAGATAAAACTTGTAAGACTTGGTTGTTTTTCTCTTCTACTCACCAAATCACAATCTCTCCAAAATAGTGAGAAAACAAGAGATAAAAAGTTGTGTAGGTAAAGACTACTTAGTCCTTTGTGCTTCTTTGTTCATTCTTCCTTTTTTAAAAAAAAAAAAAAAAAATCTTTGCTCCTCTTGCTTTCCTAATTCTTTGCATTGAATACGCTCACCTGACCCTCCTGACCACATTAATAGGGATGTAACCCCTTGACAGGGCAACATCGATCAGGATGAACCACTTGAGCACAGATATGACCTTTGATGGGATAGACGGTGAGGGAGAAGGCCAATAGATGATCGACAGAAGGAAGAAGGAAGGGTGAGAGTGAGAGATATATAAGAAAGGGAAGCAAAGTGTAAAAAGGGGGTGTTTTTTTGGTGGGGGAAAGAAAAAACCTCCTCGGCCATTGGCCGAGGAGCATCCCCCAGTTGTAAACTAGTCTTAGTACTTTTCAATAAAAGAAAAGAGTTCATGCTTCGTGAACGCCGGCCAGCGCCTAAACCTTCGATCCACTCTCTACAAATTCATTGTTCTGGGTTCGTTGGGCCTTTAACCCATATCCTTTAGACTTGGGCAACAAAAACTGATCCTACAAATATATATATATATATATATAACATGTTTTTTTTAAAATGCATTTTACATTTAGAAAATAAAAATAACCAAATGTAAATAAACATATAAATAATAGAAAATCATTTTCAAAACATAACATTTAGTTACGTCTTTTGGATTAGGTAATTGTATTTTTGAGTAACTGTACTTGTTACCATGCAAAAAAGATATATAAGGGGAGGGTAATTTCCTTGCCTATCTTTCGGCCCAATGTGTAGTGCTATTCAATTGGAAAGGCCGGTGCCCCTCGTGATAAATAGAGATAGGAGTCAGGCCCCTCTCTCCTTTTCTAGTCCTTTGCCTGTGTTTTTTTTTTTTTTTTTTTTTTTTTTNCTTCGGCTTGAAATGTCTCCTCTTCAGAAGCGGTAAGTGCTATTATCAGCTTGCAGTGAAGTTTTACTCTTCCAATCATGCCATCTGAATTCACTATCTGCACACCTGGTGCTGGTTGCCTTTATCTAGGTACTACAAGTGGATTTTGGAACGCAACTTTCATGACCTGAACAAAGGTGTTCGTGGGAATCAGGTTATTATACACTTTAGCTTTATATGGTTTTAAGGCTTGAACACCATTTATCATTATTATAAGAAACATCTCTGTATGTCCCGTAAAAGATCTCCATCATAATTTCATAGCATTAGTAATTAAAAGGAAGTATGCATTGTGTGGCATAAAACTGACTGAATCTGTAATTGGTTCAATAATGCCTGTTTGCTTGTTAACTATTTAAAAATTGGCACATATTTATATTCTCTCCTTTCCAGGTTTCACTTTTAAATATTGTGGTAGAGTTGAAGAAATGCTGCAATCATCCTTTCCTGTTTGAAAGTGCGGACCATGGTTATGGTGGGGACTCAAGAAATGATGGCAGTAAACTGGAGAGAATTATCTTAAGCAGCGGGAAGCTAGTCATACTTGATAAGCTACTTGTTAGATTACATGAGACAAAGCATCGTGTTCTGATTTTTTCCCAGGTTTGTTTTCTGGAATAATTGCTTTGAATTTGTAGCTTAAAAGCTATGAATAGTCTATTGTTTTACGTTGTAGTTTTGTTTTGTTGAGTCTTCATATCTTTGCATGTAGATAGGCTAATCAGCAGGATAAATTATCTTGACCTGTTGTGCATGGATATCTATATGGTGTTTCTTAGCTACTTAGATTTTAGTTGAACTATTTTGGAAGTATCAGAAATATGTTTTGGAAGTGATCAATCAAGTATCAGGTAATTGTCCTGTTAGTGTAGAAGTGACATATTGGCTTATGCAGATTCCCTGTATCATCTAAGGCATGTGATTTGCCTACCTGACTGGAAGTTTGTCTCGAGACCAGTAATTGGCTTACCTGATTTATAAGTCAGTTATCATGGATTCTAGATGAACTTATTGGGAGCTGAACAAGTTGCATGCAAATGTGTACCAATGTTGGTTTCTGTTTGGTACTTATTTTCTACCAATCAAACTAAACAAAAATGTGTCCCTTTTTGTCCCACGTTGACGAGGTTAGGGGTGTAAATAGCTGTCAATGGGAGCACAGTTTCTGTGTATATGTATTTTGGCGTTGGGAATGAAAATGCCATCTTTCATAATAAAGCAAGCTCGAGTTGATGATACTGTTGTTAGGTGGCTGGTTCTGCCAGATAGAGCTACTTTTATTAAATGGATTTTTAGGGTATGCTCTCTTAAAGGGAGTGCAGTAGTGCACTGGTTTATGATAAGAGGTCACTGTTTGGGTATGATTCTTGAAGGGAATGCAGTTGGATTCTGACAAGAGATGGAGAATAGTTTTAGAATTAACATGTTAAAAGGGGTTTTATTGGTTACATGTTATATTTTCATTAGTAGTAGTAAATTCCACAAGTGTCCCCGCCCGCCCCCCCCCCCCACCCACACACAAAAAAAAACCTTCAAAGTTATTTTGAATTTTTGTCTTCCTAAGACTTTTCATTTAAAGTTGTTCAATTTAGATAGTTTTATAATTGACTGACGTTCTTAGGTACCATCCTGTATTGACATTGCACTGAGATTGTTAATGAGTTATAATTGTGTGACTTGTGTCAGATTCTGAACTAGTATTGAGTTTTCGCATGCATCAAAGTGATTGAGTCATGGTTACATGATTTATTGTAGATGGTCAGAATGCTGGATATCCTAGCTGAGTATATGTCGCTTAGAGGGTTTCAGTTTCAGAGGCTTGATGGTAGTACAAAGTCTGAGTTACGCCAGCAGGCAATGGATCATTTTAATGCTCCTGGGAGTGATGATTTCTGCTTCCTTCTTTCAACTCGGGCAGGTGGCCTGGGTATCAACCTTGCAACGGCTGACACAGTTATAATATTTGATTCAGACTGGAATCCCCAAAATGACTTACAGGTTTGTACTGGATGAAGTCTCTCTTCCCGTTGTCTTGTGATTATGTCATTGGGCTTCATGCTTCTTGATTATGATTAATAGTGGACATGTTCATTCAGATGATTGTCTTATGGTCTTTGTTTGATTGATGGCTGTAACGCCAGGATACTTGAGTTCCAATTTCTTGGAGTTTCTAGACTCTTGTAATCTGTCTTAATTGAACATCTCCAGTACGCATCTTGTGTACTGGGATGTGCCTTTCTTCATATTAATAAAGTTTCTTATTTACTTAAAAAAAAAAAATAGCATATATGTTCAACTGTGTTGTTTACTATTATTGTTTGTTTTGCATCAGGCAATGAGTAGAGCTCATAGAATTGGACAACAAGAAGTTGTTAACATCTATAGATTTGTTACAAGCAAAAGTGTTGAGGAAGATATCCTGGAGCGAGCCAAGAAAAAAATGGTATACTGCACAAAAACGTTTTAAATTGTTTAATTCCTTTTTTGCCAGTTATTCTTAGATGCATTAGTTCGTGTCTGTGAGCGTGTAAACATTTTAATCTTTACCAATGTTCATGCATTTTACGTGAATCTTTTTTTTTCCTCAGAAATTTGAGATAATAATTTTACATGTTTTTGTGTTATGTGTCCTCTATAGGTTCTTGACCATTTGGTGATCCAAAAATTAAATGCAGAGGGCAGATTGGAGAAGAAAGAATCGAAAAAAGGGAGTTTCTTTGACAAAGTAAGGACATTTGTTACAATAAGATTATCAAATTTCATTGGATTACATGGTAACTTTGAAGCAGAAACACAAGAAGTTTGTGAGCTTATAAGCTTCCATTTGTAGCTCAATTCTTTCTTCTTGGGCCTTAATGCAGCTTTCGGAATTTTACTTTGTAGTGACTGCTGTACTTTTTGTCCTTTGGCAGAATTGATTTATCTTGTATTTTTCATGATTGCAGAATGAGCTATCGGCTATCTTAAGGTTTGGAGCAGAGGAACTTTTTAAGGAAGACAAGAATGATGAAGAAAGCAAGAAGAAACTTTTAAGCATGGACATTGATGAAATTCTTGAAAGAGCAGAGAAAGTTGAAGAGAAGGAACCTGGTGGAGAGCAAGGGAATGAATTGTTGAGTGCTTTTAAGGCAAGATTATAAAAGCATTTTCTTGGTGGCTAAATCTTGGTCGTTCTTCTTCTAGTAACTTTGACATTTTTTTGTTAGCCAGTGACTGCTAGCTCAAATGGTACCTCCTTCCCTTATATGGATAGGATGGAGAGGGTTAGGTCATAGTTCCAAGGCACTGAATGTGTGTGTAATGTAGTAATGTAAAAAAATACTTCATTTAAATAACTTTTCCCTCTTCTAGTGTTTTGGGGTTGGGAGCAATATGTGGGTTCATTTAAATAACTTTTCACTCCTCTAGGCTTTTAAATCCGGACAGGTTGTTAATGATTTTTAAAACCCTTTATATATTTATTTGTTTACATCCAGGTTGCCAATTTCGGTAGTGCTGAAGATGATGGGAGCTTTTGGAGTCGTTGGATAAAGCCAGAAGCAGTAGGCCACGCTGAAGTATGTGCTTTGCCGTGCTAACCTTTTTGAGTTTTGCTTGTTACGCTTATGAGTTCTTTCTTCATTTTTGGAATCTCTTAATCATTTAGACATTTGTTCTCCTTCAGGATGCTCTAGTTCCTCGTGCTGCAAGAAATACCAAAAGCTATGCAGAGGCTAACCAACCTGAGATGAGTAATAAAAGGAAAAAGAAAGGACCTGAGTCTCAGGAGAGATTGCAGAAACGACGTAGAGCTGATTATTCAGTGCCAGCAGTACCAATGATCGAGGGAGCTACTTTTCAAGTGAGAAGATGGTCTTATGGGAATTTGTCTAAAAGAGATGCATTGCGTTTTTCTCGTGCGGTAAAATTCTATTGATATTCTTACAAACTCTATGCCTTGTGTTTCACTACACCTTATTTTAATTCATTTTGGATTGTCTAGAGCAAGTTCATATCGTGCCCTTGATATTTTGGCCACCTTAGTATCAGTATATTTACAATTTTTATTTGTAACATGATGATAGAGATTTTTATATAAAACATAAAGATTGTGTTTTATCTACCATTTAAAGTTTTTTCTTGATTTACAGAGGGTCCATTATTTCTTTTTTGGTAGGTCATCTTGATTCGGTTGTTTGTATTTGGATATACTAGCTAACATTACATTGTTTATTTGTTGAAAAATCAAGCTGTTATATCAACTTCGAATTTTTTATCCTGTGATGTCAAGGCAGTTGATTATATATACCATATTAAATTGTTTTTTACTGTAAATAATTTAGCCCTGGTTGGTTTCATTTTATAAGAGAGAATATACACCAAGCTTGCATGCTCACTTGGTTTTTAATTATGTAACTTATTTTTTATATTTTTTTTTTTTGGGGGGGGGGGGGGGGGGGGGGGGGGGTAAGGCCGAGGATGCGTGCAGTAAGATTTTGAGGGGCTATTGTGGGGCCAGAAAATTGGGCAGCCTTGGCCCACTTCAAACTAGGCCCAAATGGCCCACGCCGATGACGCATGATGGGTCTGAGGATGGCCCTATCTTCGGCCGTTCGAGACCTCGAAAAAATACGAAGGCTGCCCCACCACAGGACTCCTCGAATATCCGAGGAGGAGAAGGGCCCGGTGCCACGCGTCGGCGGCAGAAGCACGGTGAAGGAGCGAACCCTGGGTAAACTGTCACCTCTGCATTGAATACGCTCACCTGACCCTCCTAGCCGCATTAATGGGGATGTAACCCCTTGGCAGGGCAACATTGATCAGGGTGAACCACTTGAGCACCGATATGACCTTTGATGGGACAGACGGTCAGGGAGGAGGCTAATAGATGATCGACAGAAGGAAGAAGGAAGGGGGAGAGTGAGAGATATATAAGGAAGGGAAGCAAAGTGTAAAAGGGAGGAGAGTTTGGAGGGGGGGAAGGAAAAACCTCCTCGGCCATGGGCCGAGGAGCATCCCCCAGTTGTAAACTAGTCTTAGCACCTTTCAATAAAAGAAAAGAGTTCATGCTTCGTGAACGTCGGCCAGCGCCTAAACCTTCGATCTACTCTCTACAAATTCATTGTTCTGGGTTCGTTGGACCTGTGGAACCCATATCTTTTGAGCTACAAAAACGGACCCTACAACTCCCTCCTGCTTCCATTTTTAAGCTTCTTCTTTTTTTTTTCTTTTTTTTTTAAATCTGGATGCCTCTTTTTTCACTTATTTAATTGAATTAAAAAAAATATCAGAATATGTTTCGGTTTTAGTTTTTTGGGATATGGTTGTAGTTAATTGATATTTGATAGTCCTACTTATCTTTTTATTTTTTCTCATTGTGTGTGTGTGTGTGTGTGTGTGTGTGTGTGTGTGTTTTTGTGTGTGTGTGTGTGTATCCATAAATTTTATACTAATAAATTGTACAAGCCAAACATGAAGAATTGGCTTGCAAACATTAAAGGTACTATAAAACATTCATCTACCATAAAGAGCAGAGAATGGTAAAAATAATGTTATTAATTCTGTTTTAGACCCCACTTTAGTTTGTTTAGTAGAACGGAATATTTTAGTACCGGCTTATTTCGGCATACCGTTTTAGGATATTTCGGAATTCTTAAAAAAAGCTTATATATATATATATATAAAAGAAGTGTTACTATTATATAAAATAACGAATTTAATTTAATTTTTCTAAAAAAATTAAATAAAGTGGGATTAAAAAAATATTTATTATAATTTTTCTACAAATAAAATTCACATTTTGGATAATTGTAAAAATATATATTTAACTTATTGCATGAACAAATGTTATTAATATTTTAATTAATATATAGATTTTAAATCTATAATAATAGAGAAAAATTATGCCAACAATATTTTCACAATACTTTCACAACAAAGTGACAGGTTATTATGATTGATATTGGCGGCTAAAAAAGTAATTTCAGTGGTAGGTTCAAATTAGAATCATTTAACCTATAATTTATTATGAAAATATTGTAAAAAACATTTTAGATTTAGCAGTTTTCCTAATAATAATACATATTTTTTATAGTATGAATAAACATTGACATACGCCATAATACCAATGGCTTATTTAGTACAAGCTATGGCTTAGAACTCTCTCTCTCTCTCTCTCATGTATTATGAATGTCCCATGCATTTGTAAGTGGATCAAGAATATTTCTTAGCAATACCATGGAGATGAGCCCAAAGCTCTATAGGCTTAGACATCATGACCATGTGATCGGATTCTTTGATCTCCACCACAAGCCTAATTTTTTTATTATTATTAAATGGATAATATAGGAGAAAAGAGTGGATATTGTATACAGTGGCATAACGCACGTCCGAGGACACCGAAGTCCGAGGTGAATGTAACTTTCATTTTATTTAAGAGACCCGCAAAGTTGTATCTGAACTGGAGTTGGGTATAAACCTAGGGAGGAGTCGGGGAAGGTAGCAAATATCTTCCAAGGCCATCAGCTCCACATTAAATGCTTTCCAGCTAACCCTCTGGCCGCATTAATGTGGAGGTGATACCTGAACAGTGACTAAGCAGCTTTATGGCCACTGAGCAAAAGTTCCGGTAGGTGCTGGATGGGACAGAAAGGAGCTCCCAAGATAAGAACTACACGTGTACGATGGAAATGGAGGAGAGAACGGAGTATATAACATAGAAACGAATGAAATAAGAAAAGAGGAGAATCCATAAAAAAAGAAAAAGGAGACAGACTGAAAGATAGCCGAAAAGAGTTTTTCTCATTGAATTAACCTAAAATATCCCTTGTTACTTGATGAGTATAACCTTTCCTGTCAAACGGTACTAGTTCTTGTACCCATGCTCTAAAAATTTATTGTTTGGGCTTGTTAGGCTGAAAACTCATTCATACTCTGGGTCCAATCCAATTGAGTCCCTACAACTATGATATTCAATTTTTTCTATAAAAAAAAAAAAAACTATGATATTCAATTCTCTATATGAAATTAACATTAATTTAGTTGGTATTATTCATCAAATTATGTATTTAATGTATCAAATTATCATTGATTTGATTAGTATTGAATAAATTTTTTTAATTAATTTTACATATTAAAGGTCCCATATAAAATTTTCACCTTAAACCCCATTATGTTAGGCCGCTACTGCTCCACCACATCATTGGATGGATTTTTGATATGAGTGTTTTTTACTAATAGATAATCTGATGTTGATGTTTTTGCAAATTGCTTTTGTAAAATTGAAAAAGTAGGTTCTTAGTGTAAAATAAATTGAAAATTTTACATATACTAATGTAGATGCTCTTGGTCTCAACTCTTTAATTTGAAATTATGTAAAAAAAATTAATTTGACATCATTTGATTGGAGGATATAAACACCTATGTTTTATATAGCATTGTTATAAAATTTAATTTCTTTTATAAATTATAAATTATGCTTATTATGCTAATTTCAAGGTTTATAAATGTGCAATTTGGTATATGACTCAATTATCANGGGTCGGCTAAGGCTAGGCCTAAGGCCCTACTACAATTTAAAAAAATTAAAAAAAAAAAATCCCTTAGGGAAAAAGGCCCACTCTCCATTGCCAAAGGCCCAAATATTTATAAAATTATATTTATTTTTTAAAAGTTGTGCATTATTTATTTATTTATTATTGATGTTAAGGATATTACAAATTTTATTATTAGCTTACAAATTGTCATATTACCAATCACAAAAAAGTGATTTAAACATTCATTAGTTAGATTGATGAACATTTTATAGTGCTTTTAGTGCATTTTTCTTTTCATTTCTATTAAAACTCTCAAAGTACGAGACCAAAAAACTCTAACCCAATTGAAACCCTAAAATGTTTTAAAAAAATGTTGCAAATGTGTTAAATCATAAATTATAGATTAATCTCCAGTAATAGTTTGCGGCTTTAATTTTTGTAAATTGATGTCCTACAATGCCGCACACCAAATAATATTTATCTTTCTCTTTAAAAATAAGATATAAAATTAAAATTAGATTACAATTTTACTTAACTATGCATCGTCATATATCCAACGTAAGATTTTTTTTTTTAAATCATAGTATATTTCTATTTTGTTTTTATTAATATTTATGGTTTAACTATGATATTCAATTTTTTCTAAAAAAAAAAAAAACTATGATATTCAATTCTCTATATGAATTAAATTACATTAATTTAGTTGGTATTATTCATTAACATTGAAGCAATTTGGTATATGACTCAATTATCATACATATAAATATGGTTTATATATAGAAAATAAATAAATAAATCACATTTATAAAAAAAAAATTTATTTTTTTGAAAAATCACATTTATAAACTTGAAGTATGGTCATAACTCATAACACATTTTCATATAAAAAGAAAAAAAAGAAATGGTTTGTGGATGGAAAAAATATCATCTCCTGATTCAAGATGGATTGAACACGGGCTAAATGGAGATCATGAAAGAACTAAAAAATGCTAATAATTATAAAATCTCAAATTTTTATCCTTAATAACGAAACGGTGTGGATAGGAAGCAATTTGCCTCTATTTGAACAGATACGCTTGGGAAATGTTGAGTCAGTGAGCAATGACTAGCCTGGCACGTCATAGATAAAGAGCAAAATAGCAGAAGTAATCCGGTCAGAAAGTTAGAGTGAAAAAGAGAAAAATATTAACTTTTTATAAATTTTTGTTCTTACGGTATGTTTGGCACATTGAAGTAGATTACATTAAGAATAGTAGTGAGAATAGAAGACATTGGAATAGAATAACTATTACTATTTATAAGTTTGGTTGTTACATATAGAAAGTTTGTAAAAAATGATGTACAAAGAAATTTTATATTTTTGAAAATATATTAATTTTAAAAGATATTATATACACTAAGGAATAGTTATTACGTCCATTTTGAAAAAGAACTGCTATTCTTCAATTTAAAGGATAGTTATTTCAATATAATAATTACTTCATGTAATAAAGATAAAACTAAATAATCGAATTGCTATTACAAACAAATAACTATTCCATTATAAGAACTATTATAGTAACCTTCCTATTACTGATGAGAGTAGTTGACAATATTCAGCAGAGGCAGCTTTGTGCGCAGTTGTAACTTGTAACTTGTAAAACTCGATCGCTTGCTTTCATTCATTGCAAATATTTGAAAATAAATAAAAATTTTCAGTCGTTGACTATGAGCTGTAGTTCACTTTGAGAAGGTATAAAAGAGGCCATATTTATCCTTTGTGAAGAGATTTATTTAAGTTTTTTTTCCTTTTCAACCAAAAAGGGATAGGTACATCCCATAAAAAACTGATATAAATTTATTTATTTATATCATTCAATAAATTTTTATTAAATTATTTATTATTATTTTTTAATGTATATGACTACGAGCCGTGTAGCTCACTTTTTTTTTAATAAAAAAATATCTGCTGCTTTAGTTACTTTATCAACTTATTAACCTTTAGGTTTTAGCTGCGTTTTAATCAGAAATTAAAGGGTTTTTTTTTTTTTCTTCTCTCTTTTTTTTGAAGAAGATTGAGAATAGGTAAATAAGTCGTATTTATCTTTTGGGAAAATATTTAAACAAAATTTTTTTCTTTTTCAATTAAAAAGGGATATATATTTTCTTTTTTTGAGAAACAAGGGATAGATATTTTCAATAATAAAATTTGACCAAAAAAAAACTTTATTTATATCATTCAATAAATTTTTATTAAATTAGTTATAATGTTAGGTAAAATACCGTCTACATCATTAAAAGTTTGAGCTAATACCAACTAGATTCAAGACATTTCAAAACTAAACTATTATTAATTTTTATCCTCTGTCTCACATGGCGAATAGGAACCAAGTTGGTTAGTTTCGAAATATCTTAAAGTTGGTTGGCATTAGTCCAAATCTCATTGTTGTTAACTGTATTTTACCTTAAAAGTATGTAGCCCTAAAGTCATCCTGGTGCTTACAGGTTATTAACAAAAAATAAAATTATTTAGTTCAAAATTTTGCTCACATGTAAAATTTTGTGAAAAATTAAACTAAAAACAATTCATTAAAAAATAAAAATATAAACAAATTACTTTTAAGCTAAGATGTGACAAGTCTTATATTCTCTTTGGGCATTCACATCACTTTTCATTGTATAAAGAATTACTATAGTATTTTAAGCGTATCAATTAATTATTTATGATAATTATTGTGTAGTTACTATTCAAGTAGAAAAAAATAAAATAAAAACTCAAACAATTATTGTTTATTGTTCACGTGGACAATAATCAAACAATTATTTATGATAGTTATACATATATCCACCTCTAACATTCTTATCAACTTGTATAAATATTATTTTTGTTTATTTTAACAAAAGAATTTAATTTTTTTAATTAATGTGACCACTTTTTCAAAATACCTAGATTAGATTATTTGTTCTAAAAATAAAAAATTCTATAAAACATTTATTTTTTTTATTATTTCCATTTCACCTAAGCACTTTTCTAAAACACATACATTACTAACACACATCAATCTAAAAATTGAATTGAAAATTAATAAAATATGTCTTTACAATTAGATGAATTTAGTTGCATCGTTTCAAGCAAACTAATTTGGCTGATTTCTTTGGATGGTGACCAAAATTTTGTATTTATATAATAATAAAGCATTTGTTAATATTTACCTTTTACTTATAATTTATATTTTATATAACCACATTTTAGAAATATACACATAATTGATAATTCACACACACTAACCTAAAAAATAAATTAAAAAAATATCTTTAAACATAAACTAAAATTTTGCATTTATGTGATTATGTCATTTGATGCAATTGCTCTTATTCATCTGAAAAATAAATTTATAGAATAAAGCATGGTAAGGGGAAGTGTGAGTTGAAAAGGAGAAGGCATTGAAAATAATGTGTCAAAGACTCAAAGGGCATTCCATTGTGCATGGAAAAGCATTTTTCAAAAAAATTTTCTTCATTTTGGGCCCCAAAGTCAAACATTTCTAGAAAATGCCAAAACAAATATTTCTATAATACAATTGGGCATCTCAAAATACCTACACACATCCCATATGCACATCCATTAATTCCAATCACAAAAAATATGAGCATTATACACATCCAAGTTACATAACACAACTTTCATGGTCATTCACCCAAGTTTAGATATGCCATTTTATTAAGCTCATCATCGGTAGGACTTGAGATGCCACTGCGTTTAGCATTCTTGCATTCAACTTTGCAATCTTCATTGCATGGTTTTGCGGCTCAATTGCGATATCTAATTGATATTTCAATAAATCATATTTAACATCTCCTATGCTGGAACTCTCTTCAGTTGAAGGAGTACTGGATGAAGAACCTTGTTGCACATTACCACCTTCAATCTGCCAAAACTTCATAAAAGCAATTTCTACATCCAGTTTATGCTTAAACGCCTTGTGGTTTGTCCTAGAATATTGATGGACTTGGGCACTGGCTTCTTCCCATGTGTCAGACACCCCAAGCACATGACCAACAAACACGACATACGTCTTACCCTTTAGGTGGTCAATAGGATAAAGAAATTAAAAACTCAATTTGGCATTATGACATACATATTTTTAGCATACCAAATTATTTGACATACCATTCAATCAAATGTGTAAGCAAGAAGATGATATTTACCAAAACACAACCTACAATACAAGACAGTGTAGACCCATTCTACATCATCTCAGCAAAGTATTGTAACAAGCTCAATTCAAGAACAATGCTAATATCAAAGGTACCAAACTACTGGAGATAACATAATGCACATATATTTTTTATACATAAATATATATATATATATATCGGATCTGGTATAGGGGAGTGGTGGGTTGTCGGAGTTGGACTTTGAGTGGGAAATTTCAGGGATGGGTTCTTCAGAGTGGTGGGTTCGTCGGAGTGGGACAAATGGGGTGCGGTGGGTTTGAGGAAATTTCAGGGATGGGTGTGGTGGGATGCTCAAATCAGTGTGAGTTTAAACAAGAAAAATTGGAGGGGACGACGACAATGGGTATGGTGGATGCTCAAACTATTTGGGCATTGCTCGACGAAGATGAAGGGGATGACAACGAGGATGGGTTTGAACAAGATGGGTTTGAGCAAGAAAAGAAAGGAANCTCTCTCTCTCTCTCTCTCTCTCTCTCCAAGTGTGTAGTCTGGAAATTCATTGATGGTAAAATAAGAGCGTAAATGATTTTACAGCCAAAGGGGGTCTTTTATAGTCAAAGTGTACAGTAATTTTCGTTTGATCATATAAAAGCGTTTTCACAAAGGTGTAAAATAATTTCCTAAAAGCGTTTTCACCTGAAACAAACGCGATCTAAATACTGCATCAAGCCAAGGAAAGTGGGTTGTCTACTTGTCTCTCTTGCATAAATTTTGAAATTTCAAAATAAAAAGGAAAAAGGAAAAAAATTGGGAAAAAGGTTCATTAAACTCACTATAGCCATATTTTATCATCGTCTGTACCACCAAAATATGGGTGCACCAATACAACCCCAACAATCTTGGTTGGTCCCATGTAACCCAATGGACCCAACTTTAGCAGCTAAAGTACGTGAAATATTCCCTCCAGCATGATTACGACAACTGAGATCTCCACGTCCACGTCAAAGTTGGACATTGCATATTGATCACAGGCTTCTTTACGAGAAGGTATTACATGTTTCTGGTGCATGTTAACATGTACCGGAAACATTTAGGAGTTTCTCCTTCTTTACATACATTTGTTAATGCAGATTTTATGGGAAGCAGAGAAAAATCTGAAATAGCAGCAAATACAGCTGTGTGGTTCCAAATATATTTTAAAAAATACTAACAATTTTTAATGAAACAAACACTAAAAATACTTTTCCGATGTATTTCCTAGAACCCAAAACAAACATGTGAAAATATTTTCCTCTTCGTAAAATATTTTTTCCTAAAATTATTTTATGCTTGGAAATGAATTTACGCGGAGCCAAACGCAGCCTTAATGTATTCCGTATTTTGCAACATCTCTCTCGTTTAGTGTGGACCTTCCGTATGTATGAAATCTACATAATATAAGAAATGTGCTCCATGTAGTGGATATATAATATACTTTTCCTTTCACTTTGCATGAAAGTAAAAAATCTCATGATCCATATATCTTATTTTACAATTTAAAAAATTTTCTTTATTAAACATTATTTTATTCAAAGGGGTCAGATGCCATTAAAAAAAAAGAAAAGAAACATCACAATATATATATATATTTTTGGAGACAACATCACAATATAATTAATGGTGGACTTTCATATTATAAAATAATCAGAGTATAACAGCTATACAGAGAAGCATCCACTGTTGATTCACTTGGGTCTAAAAGTTGTTTAAATTAAAATAAAATAAAATGGAAGAAGAAGAAGGGTCTGAAAGTTTGTAGAGTTGCACTCGCCTGCATTGTAAAGTGCAAAACTTAATTTAGTGCCAGTTAGAGATCGTTGTAACTTGTAAGAGCTAGAAATGTAAGCTGTAAATTTTTAATTATAGAGCTTTTCAACTAAATAACTTTTATTAGATTCTCTTTTGTCTTTTGTCTCTTTGGTAACAGACAAAAGACAACCTTACAAAAGTGTCAAATTTTTACGGTTTATACCCATTTAACTATTATTAATTTATTATTACTAATTTGTAACTCCGTGCTTCATATTTGATGGCAGACTATTAAGCATAACGGTGATCATCAAAAATTGTAAAGGAGAAGCACGATTTCCTGTTCTTTTTTTTTTTTTTACAGCATTCTTTTTAGTTTTAAACCCCCACCTACAATGGCTAACCCAGTTCCACTCCCATCAGATGCATTCACTAAAGTAAATCTCATACCAACTCACTCTACTTTGATTGACTTCGTTATGTCTCCGGATGCAAGGCTTTATTTATCTAATGATCATGGTCGTGCTGATTTCAGTCAATATAATGTATTTTTTTTTTAAATAATTTTAATCAAGAAGAATGTTTTTTTTATTTATTTTTTTATTTTTTATTTCATACTTTGTCTAACAAGAATATTTTTTCTCTCTAAACTTTTTAGGACTTTATGCGATCCATAAATAGATATACGGTGTGAATATGGAACGCAAATAATATTATAGTCGAATTCAGCCCTGAAATCAAAGTTATATTTTATAATCAATGTTGCTGAGATTCACCTCGATGGTCAACATGCTAAAGATTTGATCAATCGTATAAGAATTTACAAAAAATTTCCGTAAATTTTTATATGATTGATCAAATCCTCAACACATTGACTATTGAGGTAAATTCTAACAACAATGAATACAAAACATAACTTTGATTTCAAGTTTGAATTCGACTATAATATTATTTGTATTCTCTATCCACACCATATACTTATTTATGTATCGTATAAAATCTTGAAAAGTTTACAGAAGGAAAACATTCTTATCAAACAAAGTATGAAATACAAAAATAGATTCTTCTCGAAGAAAATTATTTTTTTAAAAAAAAACTTACATTATATTGACTAAAATCAACACGACCATCATCATTAAGTAAATTAAGTCTTGCATTTGAAAACATAATGAAGTAAAAGTAAAAAGAATTTGTATAACATTTACTCTAGAAAATGCATCTGTTGGGGAGTGAAACTGTATTGACCATTATAGGTGTGGATTTAAAACTAAAAAGAAGACTGTAAAAGAAGAGAACAGAAAAACCGAAAGAAGAGGACACAAAGTACAAACACTAATATGACTGTTAAAGGTAGAAAAGACTAATAAGAGTTTAAACATAAAAACGAAAGGAAAAGAACACAAAAGGTCCGTTTAAATACAGCTTATTGTTGCTAAGTGAAACTGGATTGACTATTATAGGTGTGGATTTAAAACTAAAAAGAAGACTGTAAAAGAAGAAAACAGAAAAACCAAAGGAAGAGGACACAAAGTACAAAGACTAATAAGACTATTAAAGGCAGAAAAGACTAATAAGAGTTTAAACATAGAAACGGAAGGAAAAGAACACAAAAGATCCGTTTAGATACAATTTATTGTTGCTGAAAACTGATTGTTGCTGAAAACACTGTAGCAAAATGATTTTTAAATGTGTAAATAGTACCATGAGACCTATTTTTAATATTTTTTTGAATAAAGTGACTGTGAGTTCATGAACAGTATATAAACAGTACCAAAACAGTATATAAATAGTATTTTTTTTTTCATAAACAGTAACTTTTGTCCCTGAAACGCGTGAAAGCAAAAAAAAAAAAAAAAAATATTAAGTAAATTAAGTCTTGCATTTGAAAACATAATGAAGTAAAAGTAAAAAGAATTTGTATAACATTTACTCTAGAAAATGCATCTGTTGGGGAGTGAAACTATATTGACCATTATAGGTGTGGATTTAAAACTAAAAAGAAGACTGTAAAAGAAGAGAACAGAAAAACCGAGAGAAGAGGACACAAAGTACAAACACTAATAAGACTGTTAAAGGTAGAAAAGACTAATAAGAGTTTAAACATGAAAACGGAAGGTAAAGAACACAAAAGGTCCGTTTGAATACAGCTTATTGTTGCTGAGTGAAACTGGATTGACTATTATAGGTGTGGATTTAAAACTAAAAAGAAGACTGTAAAAGAAGAGAACAGAAAAACCGAAGGAAGAGAACACAAAGTACAAAGACTAATAAGACTATTAAAGGCAGAAAAGACTAATAAGAGTTTAAACATAGAAACGGAAGGAAAAGAACACAAAAGATCTGTTTAGATACAGCTTATTGTTGCTGAAAACTGATTGTTGCTGAAAATACTGTAGCAAAATGATTTTTAAATGTGTAAATAGTATCATTAGACCTATTTTTAATATTTTTTTGAATAAAGTGACTATGAGTTCATGAACAGTGTATAAACAGTATCAAAACAGTGTATAAACAGTATTTTTTTCTCATAAACAATAACTTTTGTCCCTGAAACACGTGCCGCAGGATCCAGTAGAATAAAATGCTATCCAAACCGGCACAAAGTACAAGTGAATAGAAGGAAGATGAAAAAGAAATAAGGCAAGTATATTTCTTCTCTTTTCACTTCAAATCTGAAATTGCAATTAATTTGATCAGACAAGGCATCAAATGAATTGAGAATTCTACTACGCGTGGAGAAGAAGAAAAACTACTTAACTTATGCACTTTATAAGGAGTCTCTGAGTGTCTGACAATACTCTCTGCTCAAACATATCCGTTAAACTTATACTCTAATTAAACTTATGAATTTTCATAATAGTAATAATAAAGACAAATTCATATTCGGAATAAACTATGAAAAATTTTTAATTCTTTTTTTTTTCTTCACGTGATAATGGATAAAGACGGTTAGAATAGAGTTTTTTTTTTTTTTTTTTTTACATATCAATATAATATACAAAGAAGTTTATTTATTTTTATACTTAACTCTCGTTTGTTTAATAGCATCCCATAAAGAAATTGATGAGTTGATACATAAAAATTTTCTTTGGTATTTGCGAGCAATTTGTAGACCAAAAAATTCAAATTCACATATGGTGAGAATTCGAAATTGGCCATCCACTATTAACTCACATATACTTAAAAAATTCTATCTATCAAAATCTCTTTATGCATGAGATTATACAAAGCAGAGTTATAATAAATAAAATTGAAGTATATTAATTGATGTGTAAATTTTACATGACTATGAAAAAAGTTTTTGCCTTTTGTCACATATTTATAAACAAAATTAATTTTTTATTTTAAAGATAAGAAATGTTCTATAGAAACCATAGTTAGAGAGTAAGTCATGAAAAATTTCCAAGATACGGAACAAATTATTATTGGAACTTCTTCTCAAAAAGAATTATTATTAGAACATATAAAAATTACAAAAGAAAATGAGAAAATGTGAAAAATAAATGAATAATAATAATTGCTAATTATAAAATACAATTGTAATGGAAATAATAAATATAAATAGATGAAATAAAAACATACCAGATAAAAATACATCCGCTACCAGCGCTGAAAAGTAAAACCTGAAATTATAAGAGACTAGGTGAATAAAGTAAAAACTGTATGATAAAAAATATCATGCTAACGGGTGTCAGTTGCGTTTAGGAGAACAATGGTTAACTATTCATTTTACAAAAAATTTAACACACCACTAATTAATTTTTTTTTCCCTAAAAACTTCGATTATTAACCA
Organism: Quercus suber; assembly: GCF_002906115.3. Classification (NCBI taxonomy): domain Eukaryota; kingdom Viridiplantae; phylum Streptophyta; class Magnoliopsida; order Fagales; family Fagaceae; genus Quercus; species Quercus suber. Next base: position 708,044 of record NW_027069627.1, on the reverse strand, counting down.
CTACCCATTTTCTAAAAAAAAATATACTCACGGTTTTGCAACATATATCTGAGAGAAAAAAGGTTTAAAGGCTCTTCAACAGTTCAAGAGCAGTTGATGGCAGTTCAGTACTTGGGGGGTAATATCTAACGGACGTGTGTTTCTAATTTCTAACAGGGAGTAATTCAGCGTTCAAAAATTATTTAATAATTCAATTCTTGAGAACCAACAAAATGTAGGGCATATGCACACACGCCAAATAGTTTACACAGACAGAACTTTTTATTCTCATTAGCACTATCATATTCCACTTTCATAAAAGCAGGTATTTCAAATTTCAAAACAGGGACGAAGCCAGAAGTTTAATCGAGGGGGCGAAGTAAAAACAATTTATTTTCATAAAAATTTAAAAATTAACATTCATTTAGTATTAATAAAATGACAACAACAAAAAGGACACAAAATAATTATTTTTAAATACTTTGCAACACAATTATTTATTAAAAGAGAAGTTATTCTTTTAAATGTCAAAAATCATTACAAACTGTTACAGCAATTTGTCTAAAAATCATCTTAAATTTTAACCAAGTCAGATTTTTCTTGAGTTACTAACTAGTTACTAACGTAATCTTAAAATCACCTTTGTAGCCTGTTATTAACTAGTTATAATAACCAAATCAGATTTTTTTTTTTTTGACTTAAAAGGGTAGAAGTCAGATTTTTCTTGAGTTACTAATCTAGTGAATTTAAGGGTCTAACATTAACTAGTCTAAGTGAGTCTAACTTTCTAAAGAGAGAATAATAACATATGCTACGTGTTTTGCTGATGTTGCTCCACCTTTGTAACTTGCCCTTGAAGATATTAATTAGACAAGGGCATCTGTCCCTACAACTCACTAGTAGGTACATGTATTGTTAAAAAAACAAAGCTCAAAAGCAATAAAAAGAGAGAGAGAGAGAGAGATTTGAGATTGTTAATAAGACATACCACAAAATTCAATTCACAGATACCTGAAAAGAAGATACCTGGAAAGAAGAACCAGATGTAGATAGGCATCATTGACGTCAAGGCGTTGAGAGGAAATATTTGCTTAACAAACCAAGAAATAATGTTATTTGGACCAATTTTCTATTCTTTTTTTTGGTTATCGTTTGGGTTGTATATTATCCGGTGCAAGATTGGGCTAATTTTTATTTGCTTAACAGGCCAAGAAATATTTTAGGGGGCCAAAAATAATTTTCTTGAAAAACCTGGGGAGGCCACAGCCCTTTTAGTGTATGAAAAGCTCTCTATCATGTATAATAATACTAAGGAAAAGTTCATGAGGTCAGGGGTGGCTAGAGCTCCCCTTGTCAATACTTAGCTCAGTCCCTGTTTCAAAAAGCAGGTATTTCAGTAAATTATTTTTATTTTACTGTGTTTGATTGTGTAAAATAATTTTTTTTCATACTTCTCATAACTCAACCGGTCCACAGACCTTCCAAAAAAAAATTGGTGCACAAACCTATGCAGTGTGCAGAGACCTTCAACAAAAAAAACTGCACAAACCTGTGCAGTGTGTACAGACCTTCAACAAAGAAAAATTGGTGCACAGACCACCACCCCCAAAAAAACTCCACATCGGACGGAAAAACAACCACCAAAACAGCAACAACCATTCAAAAAACAGCCACCAAACAACAATCCACCACTGACCACTCAAACGACAACCACCATCAACCAAAAATCCAGATCGTAGAAACCAAAAAAAAAAAAGATAGGAAAAACCAGCCAAAAGACAACCACCATCAACCAAGAAAAACCTCCACGAACTCAGATCGAAAACCCAAGAAACAAAGAACATAATTTGAAAATCTAAGCCCACCGGAGGCAAGATCGGGTAGCCAAGAGAGCTAAGAGATGGAGAGAGGAAGAACCGAGAAAGTTAAGAGGGCAGGAGCTGATAAAGTGTCGGATGTGAGAGAGGAGAAGAAATTGTAAAATGTTTTACCCATTTTTTAAGTGTTACAGTTGAAAGACAAAATATAGAGGAAGACACAGAGATTCAAAGGGGGGTGTAAGAAATTATTATGGAAGTTGGCTGAGAATGTAAACAGCTAACAAAATATACAATATTACTGAGAGACGTGGAATAGAGCAGAAGAAGGAAGGGAGAAGTTCCGAAACTCAAAGGCTGTCTCTCCTTCATACACTGATGTTTTATTTATAGCACTCGGAACTCAAACTACAATTCAACATATTTTACCAGCAATTATTTTGGCGACAATACAGTGCATGGGTTGACTAAACATTATAAGGGCATCTTTTCTAAATTTTTATATTGATTGAAAAGTGAACAGTTAGCTTTTACTTATTAATTTTTTTAAATACATTTTTAATATATTTTTAACAATTATATATTTTTTAATATATTTTTTAGAACACATCATTATTATTATAGTAAAAATATATATTTGAAGAATAAACAGTAAACCGTGGTAGATTACTGTTTACTAGCCCAAAAAAATCACGTTTACCGAAGCTGTTGAAGTATCTACAGCTCCTTATTTCCCAAATTTTAGCTACTAGAACCGCAAACCGCTGAAGATGCTCTAATGGCTTCTGGCAGGAGTGCTTGGAAATGATAAAAGCTAAACTTAATAAGAGCAAGTGGCAATGATAAAAGTTGCTACCATACGGAGGAGTGAATGCTATCCTTATCTGCCATTTTCGTACTATTAATTGATGTCGGCCAAATTTCTATTGATGAGGTATTTTCTATTGGCTGGGAGTACAGCTTGGTGAGCCTGTAGTTCAGAACTAGATAAAAATTTCTCCAATATTGCATGACAGAAAAAAAGATTTGCAGGTACGATATGATGCTCTCAGCTTTTTTATTTTGGCAAAGCATCTCCGTTTACTGATTTTTTTTATGATTTCAATATTTGCTCCTGGGTCTGCTGCATTAACTTGCATTGAAGAGTAAGTATCATCTTTATTTTTCCCTTCCCTAAGAGCTGTAAACACAAGTACTACAACAACACAGCTCAGATTTTTAGGAATATTATTTAAGTTTTATAAAAATATGTATAATTAAAAAAGTATGTAAAAATATATATTATGGTATTTAGACAATAATTTTTGTTATTTAAACACAATTTCTAAATAGACCGATCTTTTGCTTTTAGAAAAGCATCGCACCTTCTGGCTTCTATAAGAATGGAGTTTTCATGCATAGGTCAATTGAATGCTTTTTAAAATTAATAATAACCGAACAAGCATGTTCACCAAAAATTATGTTTTAAATAAAAGTTCTAAATCTTAAAACTCTAATTATTTTTCATAAAAAAATTAAAAAAAACTCTAATCCTTTACAATATTAAAAAAAAAAAAAAAGGATAAATTACCTTTCATGAGATTTGAGGGACTCTCCACCCCCAAATATATAAATTAAAAAAAGAAAAAGCAAAAGATGGTTTATACATAGAAAATAAATAAATAAATCACATTTATAAACTTGCAATTATGGTCATAACTCATAACACATTTTTATTAAAAAAAGAAAAAAAAAATGGTTTGCAGATGGCAAAAATATCTGGCCGTTTAGTAGAGTTGTTAAACAAATCATTTTCAGTTTTTAAATAACATTACATACATTTTCACAAACTTTTTATCCACATGTATTTCAAAAAATTACAAATAACATTACTCAAACTCTTAATTCAAAATGGATTGAACACAAACGAGCAAAATGGAGACCATGAAAGAACTAAAAAATGCTAATAATTAGAAAATCTTAGATTTTTATCCTTAATAACGAAACAGTGTGGATAGGAAGTAATTTACCTCTACTTGAACAAATACGCTTGGGAAATGTTGAGCCAGTGAGTAGGGGTGTCAATGTTCAACCCAACCTGCGAACACGACACGAACCCAACACGGGTTTTTTCGGGTTAGAGTTGGGCCTTAATGGGTTTGGGTCATAAATGAGTCAACCCGAAAGTGACACGATAAGAAACGTGTCATAAGCAGGTTAACTCGCGTAACCCGCAATAGACACGTTTGACACGCTAATTTATTTGTGTCAACCTAAAATGACCTATTTAATACAATTCGTTTTACATGTATAACAAATAAATATTTATTTTATTTTAGATTTGTCAAATACCTTTTATATCCAACATATATTTTAAATTTAAAAAGAAAAATGAGTAATTACAAAAAAATTTACAAGGAATATAATTGGAAATTGAAACTTTACAAACCTTAGAACTACTAATATATATATATATATATATTTGCATAGAACTTGCACAAATGAAATTGGATGAGCTTGTAGAAGATGTTGTGAATTTGGACATCAAAAAAGAATCTATGGATGATAATCGTTATCATAGTCAGGATTAGTCTACTGTTTACTCAAATTCTTTCAATATTGATACTTAGCATTTGGTAAGTTCTAAGGATATTATATTTTTGTTGAACTATATTATTTTATTTTTGTTAAATTTTGTTATTTTGAATTTGGGTTGAAGTATATGCACTTCTTTTAGAGTGTAAATAACTTATTTGTAGATGAATGTTATATTTTTGTTGAACTATATATTTTGAATGTGGGTTGAAGACTTGAAGTGTATGCACTGCTTTTTGAGACGTAAAAAAATTATTTCTAGATAGATGTTATATTTAATATTATGCAAGTTGAAATGAATTGTGTTACATTTGTGACAACCCAATATGACTCATTTATTAAGCGTGTCAAATGAGTTGGGTCAAGTCAACCCGCCTTATTAATAGATCGGGTTAGGGTTGAAGGATCATGACACGATTATTAAATGGGTCAGATTAGAGTTGAGCCATTTAGTTGAATACCTCTACCTTGAAACGACACGAATCTGAGGCACTAACCTAAATTGACACTCCTACCAGTGAGCAATGTCTAGCTTGGCACGCATAGATAAAGAACAAAATAGCAGAAGTAATTCCGTTAGAAAGTTAGCGTGAAAAAGAGAAAAATATTAACTTTTTATAAATTTTTGTACTTATTGTTATTGGTGAAAGTAGTCTGACAATATTCAGCAGAGCCAGCTTTGTGCGCAGTTGTAACTAGTAAAACTCGATCGCGTGCTTTCATTCATTGCAAATATTTAGAAATAAATAAAAATTTTCATTCGTTGACTATGAGCTATAGTCACTTTGAGAATAGGTGTAAAAGAGGCCATATTTATCTTTTGGGAAGAGATTTATTTAAGTTTCAACCAAAAACGGACAGGTACATCTCATAAAAAACTGGGACGAAATGGGTAACTAAATGTAAAAGTTTAACTATATAATTAGTTGTCAACGTTTTCAAACTATATTTTTTACTAGTATCTCAAGTTTCAAAGACTCGATTTTGGCCCATAAATCGAGTCTCAAAAACTCGATTTTTATGACTTAATCATATTCCACGTGGCATATTTTTCCACGTGGAGATCACATGAAAATCGAGTTTTTAAGACTCGATTTTTAATACAAAAATTAAAAAAAAAAAAAATTCTAAGTCCATATACTAGCCGAAATACTCAAAAACAAATTTCAAAAATCCCAACCACATCAATCCTAATCCTTAGAAACTCAGATTAAAGGGAGAGAGAGCTCAGAGGGAGATCACCAGCCAGGCGCGGCCTGGGCTGGCACCCGCCCTGGGCCACGCGCGATGGTCGTCGAGCACGGGTCCGATATGGATCTTCTTGTCCTGGTTTTTTTTTTTTTTTTTTTTCTCGTTATTTTTTTTTTCTCTGGGTTTCTCTGATCTGGTTCCTCTGTGATTTGTTTTCATTTATAAGGGTTACAAATCGAGTCTTAGAAACTTGATTTTCATGTGGTCGTCACGTGGAAAAATACGCCTCACATCGGATATGATTAGGCTATAAAAATCGAGCTTTTGAAACTCGATTTATAGGCCAAAATCGAGTCTTTGAAACTCGAGATGCTAGTAAAAAATATAGTTTGAAAACGTTAACAACTAATTATATGGTTAGAATTTTATGTTTAGTTACCCATTTCGTCCTAAAAAACTAATATAAATTTATTTATTTATTTATATCATTCAATAAACTTTTATTATTACTTTTTAATGTATATTACTATGAGCTGTGTAGCACACTTTTTTTTTTAATAAAAAAATATCTGCTGCTTTAGTTACTTTATCAACTTATCAACCTTTAGGTTTTAGCAACGTTTTAATAAGAAATTGAAGGGTTTTTTTTTTTTTTTTAAGAAATTGAAGGGTTTTTTTGGAAGAAGATTGAGAATAGGTAAATAATTCATATTTATCTTTTGGGAAAATATTTATATAATTTTTTTTCTTTTTCAATTAAAAAGGGATAGATATTTTCAATAATAAAATTTGACAAAAAAAAAACTTTATTTATATCATTCAATAAATTTTTATTAAATTAGTTATAATGTTAGGTAAAACACCGTCTATATCATTAAAGGTTTGGGCTAATACCAACTAGGTTCAAGACATTTCAAAACTAAACTATTATTGATTTTTATCCTCTGTCTCATATGGCGAATAGGAACTAAGTTGGTTAGTTTCGAAATATCTTAAAGTTGGTAGGCATTAGTCCAAATCTCGCTATTGTTAACTATATTTTTACCTTAAAAGTATGAAGCCCTAAAGTCATCCTGGTGCTTGCAAGACTAATCACATTACAGGTTATTAACAAAAAATAAAATTATTTAGTTAAAAATTTTGCTCACATGTAAAAGTTTGTGAAAAATTAAACTAAAAACAATTCATTAAAAAATATAAGCAAATTACTTTTAAACTAAGATGTGACAAGTCTTATATTCTCTTTGGGCATTCACATCACCTTCCATTGTATAAAGAAGAATTATTCTCTTTTTGCATTCACATCACTTTTCATTGTATAAAGAAGAATTACTATTTTTGATAATGCAGTGTACTTAGGCTCTCCTCTAGTTCTCTCATGGCTAAATTGGCTTTTTAGCTTTTGTGTAAGTGTGTCTATATATATATATATATGTAATTGTGTATTTGTGTTGACTGTTGATTGGCCATTGTCTCTTAAAAGTAACACCCAGGACAAGACATTATAAAAGAAAAAAGGGAAAAAAAAAAAAAAAAACTATGTTAGACATTGAGTTAAGCCGGGTGGATGATGCAGTGTATTTTTAGTCTTTACATTGTGCATAGCAAACTAAATAGTGAAGTGTGTGTTAGATTACTAATGGTCATTAAAGAAAAATAATGAAACAATTAAACAAAAATAATTAATAATTTTATTAATATTTCAAATGATATTATAGTTTATTGTTTATTCTTTTGCTAGTTATTGTGGAAAAATATTTGATAAGGAAACCATGTACCCAAGATTCATCTTTTGTGCACGATTCATTTTCAAGTGAATTCGTGTTGACTTTAACTTAGAAAATCTACGTTCAGATATGAATTTGTGTGTTTTTTGGTTATTGTTGGCGTCAATATATGAATTTATCTTTTTATAAGATTGTGTAATTTATCCTTCTTAAGGACTACCCTGAAAAAAATTCCTAGAGCCGCCACTATGACCGTCCAAGGATTTAATTAACATTTAGCCAGCTATATTACATAATCCATAAGCTTTGTGAGCTCAAAAAAAGAAAAAGAAAAAATAATTACTATAGTATTTTGAACGTATCAGTTAATTATTTATGATAATTATTGTGTAGTTACTATTCAAGTAGAGAATAAAAAAATAAAAAATAAAAAACCCAAACAATTATTGTTTATTGTTCACGTGGACAATAATCAAACAATTATTTATGATAGTTATACATATATCCACCTCTAACATTCTTATCAACTTGTAACCACATTATTTTTGTTTATTTTAACAAAAGAATTTAATTTTTTTTAATTAATGTAACCATTTTTTCAAAATACCTAGATTAGATTATCTGTTATAAAAATAACAAATTCTTATAAAACATTTATTTTTTTAATTATTCCCATTTCACCTAAGTACTTTTCTAAAACACATACACTACTCAAACACATCAATCTAAAAATTGAATTGAAAATTAATAAAATATGTCTTTACAATTAGATGAATTTAGTTGCATAGTTTCTAACAAACTAATTTGGCTGATTTCTTTGGATGGTGAACAAAATTTTGTATTTATATAATATTAAAGCATTTGTTAATATTTACCTTTTACTTATAATTTATATTTTATATAACCACTTTTTAGAAATATACACATAATTGATAATTCACACACACTAACCTAAAAAATAAATTAAAAAATATCTTTAAACATAAACTAAAATTTTGCATTTATGTGATTATGTCATTTGATGCAATTACTCTTATTCATCAGAAAAATAAATTTATAAAATAAAGCATGGTAAGGGAAAGTGTGAACTGAAAAGGAGAAGGCATTGAAAATAATGTGTCAAAGACTCAAAGGGCATTCCTTTCATTAAAAATTGTTAGAATTTTTTAAAATATTTTTGGGACCACACAGTAGTAGTTGCTGCTATTTCGGATTATTCTCTGCTCCCCATACAATCTGCATTAACAAATGTATGTAAAGATTCTAAAGAAGTCCGTGATCAGTATGCAACGTCCAAGTTTGACGTGGATGTGGAGGTCTCAGTTGACGTAATCATGTTGGAGGGAATAGTTCACGTACTTTAGCTGCTAGAGTTGGAAAAACTCCAAACATGATAGCCTCTCTCCTCTAGAGTTGGGTCCATTGAGTTACATTGGACCAAACAAGGGCGTTGGGGTTGTATTTGGTGCACCCAGATTTTGGTGGTACGCGATAATAAAATATGGCTGATAGTGAGTTTAATGAACCTTTTCCCCAATTTTTTTTCCTTTTTCTTTTTGTTTTGAAATTTCAAAATATATGCAAGAGAGTGAGAGACAAATAGACAACCCACTTTTCTTCGCTTGATGCAGTATTTAATGGAATGTATTCTGTATTTGCAACATCTCTCTCATTTAGTGTGGACCTTCCATGTGTATGAGATCTACATAATATAAGAAATGTGCTACATGTAGTGGATATCAGGATATATAATATACTTTTCCTTTCACTCTGCATGAAAGTAAAAAAATCTCATGATCCATATATCTTGTTTTACAATTTAAAAGATTTTCTTTATTAAACATTATTTTATTCAAAGGGGTCAGATGCCATTAAAAAAAAATATCACAATATTTTTTTTTTAAGAGACAACATCACAATATAATTAATGGTGGACTTTCATATTATAAAAATAATCAGTATCATAGCTATACAGAGTCTCATAAAAAAAGAAGAAAAAAAAAACAAAAAACTATACAGAGAAGCATCCACTGTTGATTCAATTGGGTCTAAAAGTTGTTTTAAAAAATAAATAAATAAAATGGAAGAAGAAGAAGGGTCTGAAAGTTTGTAAAGTTGCACTTGCATGCATTGTAAAGTGCAAAACTTAATTTAGCGCCAGTTAGAGATCGTTGTAACTTGTAAGAGCTAGAAATGTAACCTGAAAATCTTTAATTATAGAGCTTTTCAACTAAATAACTTTAATTGAAAACGTTTATATGACAATAAGAGACAAAAGACAAAAGAGAACCTTACAAAAGTGTCATATTTTTACAGTTTATACGTGAATCCATTTAACTATTATTAATTTATTATTACTAATGTGCAGTTCCGTGCTTCGTCAAATGATGGCAGATTGTTAAGCATGACGGTGATCATCAAAAATAGAAAGGGAGAAGCATGGTTTTAATCATAGGTTTATAAAATATAAATTTTATTTGACAAAAAATAATAATATGAATGATCAAATTATACAGATATTTGTGAATAAATGCTTGTTACTTAAATTGGATGAAAATTTTGAGTTTTTATTTGTTAAAGAAAATATTGATTACACATTGAATTACCTAAGGTAAACATGAAGTGTAATATGTAAATTTTACCAAGTTTAAAAATAAATTATAATAAAAAATCAATAGAACAAATGATTTTTCCAAGTCTTGACGATAGAAAAGATGATAGATAATTTTATCTGATTGGGTGTTGTATATTCCTATAATTTTATTCTAAATACTGTTTTTTAAAATATTGTTCAAGATAATATATGTTCATAAATTTTACTTTAAATCATGAATAAAGATATAAAAATTGCACAATTTTGATTATGAAATTAGGACAAAAAATTATAGAATATGTAATTAATTCAAGGAGGAATAAATAAAATAATTAGCATAATTATATAACTTTATATTTATAATCTGATGTTAGCTTTTATAATTCGATTTCTAATATTTGACTATCTCACAATTAACATTTGTAATTACTTTGTAACAAAGTGTTTGCATATCGTAAGAGAAACACTATGAAGATTTGTGTACTTTAGTATTATACGATTCTCATCTTACTAATTTACCAAAATGCAAAGCTCAACACATAATTTATGACTCCATACATAAACATAAATAAAATGCAGAACTCTCTGTATAGAATTTTACTAACTCCATCACTCAAATTCCTTACATATTAAGCAACCAAATGCCTATAAGAAACCAAAATCATATAAAAAATTGTGAGAAATCATTAAACAAAGCCTAACTCTGATTAACACTAAATAAAGAGAGAATGGCAGGAAAAAAAGAGAGACAGAGAGATGGCAGACAATTTCTCTGCTGTTGATGATAGAGCATGCCAAAATGGTGTCTCAAATATAAAATTGAATTTGAAATAAATTAATAAGAACAAAATATTTTTTAAAAACAATAAGAATAATTATAAAAAAAAAGTTTATAAGAAAAATCAATTTCACCTTCTTCTTGAAGGTGAAGCCATTACTGTTCACTCTGAATATCATGAAAATTTTTTAGAGGAGCGCTCTCTTAGTCTTATTGGTCGGTTTCTCACTGCACAACCCATCAATCTTTGAGCAGCCAAAAATTTGAGAAATGTTATGTCTATAACAATTTTACAACATTTTTATAATAAATCACAGGTGGTTAGTTGTTATTGGTTCAAATTTGAAACTAACACTAAGATTATTTTTTTGCCGCAACAATAACAACCAGTAACAACCTGCCACTTAGGATTTGTTGTAAAAATGTTGTAGACATATCATTTCTCAATCTTTTAAGGGGTGTGTGGAAGTTTGGATAAGATTTGAGGATTACTGATATTGAAGAGGGGCTTATCCAATTTAAATTCGCATTGCAGAGTCAGTTAATGTGGGTGGTGAATAATGGTCCATGGAGTTTTGATAACCATCTCCTACTTCTCAGGAGATGGGAAAAACAAATGACAGCGTTTTCGGTTAATTTTTTACACATCGCAATATGGGTGCAAGTTTAGGGACTTCCATTTGATCTTATTAATGAAGAGGCTCGCCGGGATATTGGCGGTGGCATTGGAAAAGTTGTTGATGTTGATTGTAAATTAAGCTATATCATCTGATCAATCTCGCTTCCTACGAATAAGGGTTGAGATGCCTTTGGATAAACCAATTTGAAGAGGAGCAACGGTCATTAGTCCAGAAGGGGATAGAGCGTGGGTTGGACATGAATCGAAAGTTTGCTTAAGGTTAAGGCAGAGGTATGGGGAAGATAGCCCGTATGGTGACTGGCTAAGAACAGACTTTTGTAAGCCGAGGGATATAACTCGACACAAATCACCAAGCCCGTTGAAGTGGAATATGGAAGAGAATGATTGTCGCTGTGATAGAAGCCCGCCGCCACAACCACCAAACAATTTTGTTTCAGTACCTGAGAATCCACAAGCAAACACCGATGTTCATGAGACGGTTATGGAAACTGTGGATCAGTAGTTAGCTATTTTCATGGATTTGTGCGAGAATGAAGTGACAGTTCCTAATCCATCGGGGAGTAATTTTGAAAACACAGTTGTCGTGGCACTTAAGGATGATTCTTCGATAGATCCTGATCTCGTAATAATTGGTGATAACTTGTTTAGTGTTCCTATCTCGGGTAAGCAACAGAGTTTGGATGTAACTATATCTCTCACTACCGAAATTCTTGGTGACACGGCTTTGAATGCCTTACCACATGATCAACAACAAGCTATCAAGCCTAAGAAGCGTAAGTGGAGAAAATTAAAAGACTCTGAGGCAATATCCAAGCCACATGTAGAACACGTTGCTATTAGGGTGGGAGGGAAAAGAAGAAATAAGGTTGAGGTTCATGCTAAGGAGACTATTGGACTGAAAAAACCTTCTAAGTTCTTTGATGCTATTTCAACAAGCAAAACGATGGAGGCTAGATCCTAGCCCTATGGAGCACAATGAATATTATAAGTTGGCACTGCCGAGGGTTTGGAAACCTTCGTGCAGCCACTATTCTCTCTCACGTGGTGAGGGAAAAATCTCTCAAATTTTTGTTTCTAATAGAAACAAAACAAACAGTAGATGAGATGAAAAATATTTTAGCTAATCCACATTACCAATCGATGCTTGCTGTCCCTTGTGTCTGAAGAGCTAGTGTTTTGGCCTTGTTGTGGAAGGAAGAAGTGGACTTACAAATCCAGACTTATTCCCTTAATCATATTGATGCACATATTATGAATGATTTGAATTCACCATGGAGGATTACAGGTTTTCATGGGCGACTAGAGGAGCATCGTAAACATGAATCTTGGGGATATTTGCGACATCTATACTCTAAAAGCATGCTACCATGGTTATGCATTGGTGACTTTAATGAGATTTTAACCTCTGATGAGAAGCAAGGTAGAATTCCAAGGCCAATACGACAAATGGAGGAGTTTTGCAATGTATTGCTGCAAAGTGATTTAATTAATCTTGGTTTTTATGGGAATAAATTTACTACTACTACTACTATTATTATTATTATTATTATTATTATTATTATTATTATTATCAAGGTTATACTAATTAACATATAAATAAATAAATACTATATCTATATTTGCTTAAGATTTGATATATATTTTTTATTTATTTTATAAAAATTATGATATGAAAAATAATTTGAAATATGGATCTTTATTTTAATCAATTTATACTAATTTAATACATTTATTTATATTTTAAATAATTATTAATTAATTATGACATCATCACAGTTCGACCTCGGTTCCAATTTGATCTGATCTTAAAAACCTTGAACCTCTTTATTTTACAGTTCATTAAACGGTCCGGGTATGAAAACCATGTTAAACTTATGCATTTTCAAAATAATAATAATAGAGACAAATTCATATTTGGAATAAACCATGAAAATATTTTAATTCTATTTTTTTTCTTCACGTGGTGATGGATAAAGATGGTAAGAATAGAAGATTTGGTTTTTTTTTTTTTTTAATCATGAATGAACGTAAACAAATATCTTTGAAAATAATTAAAAACATTCTATGTGAAAAAATAAAGTTAAAATTTTAAAATTTAGTGATAACAAATCTCATCACAAAATTCATTCGAAATAAAACATAGTTTTCAATAAATCAATAAAATAGAATGATATACATATATGAATGGAACTATATATTCTTATAAAATTTATATTATGGCATACATTTGTTTTTATTTTTTTTTATATTTTAAATTTTATAAAGATGTATTACTAATTCACCATGCACCATAGTGTGCCATTTTGGAAACTCATATTTCCTTGATGGCCCTCTTATTTTGCTTGAGCAGCCTTAAATCTCATTGGCACTGTCACTATAGCCACTAAAAATAAGTTTTTCTATTTTTTTGGTTGGTACTAAAAATAAGTTTTCTATCTTATTATACATTCTTTATTGCAAATTAAGATTCACTTTTATATTATAAAATATAACAATAGGTTCACAAAAGTTATATAATCATAAATCAAATCACATTATCTGTTTTCTCAAAAAAACACACACACACACACACACACAAAACATCCTAACTTCAACAACACAAACTATATAATTTGCATCATGACCCATAAATTGCCCTCATAGATGGGGTCACTGAAATATATCATGACAAAAATTCATTCACAATTGTGTACAAACATGATAAAATTAGTTTTGAAAGTGTAAAACTTAAGAGATATAAGAATAGAAAGCATTAATGACATCAGGCAAAGAGAATATCAATGAGTTAAGGACACTGTGAAATGGCTTGACTTTGGCAATACAAAGTAGGTGGCTCTGCTGTAGGGGCTTAGGAAAACCAATTTCTAATTGGTTTTGGATTTGTGTAAATCAAACCATTGATCTATAGTCCAATAGAATTAGGAAGCAGTAGCAGACCTTTTTATATATATATATATATATATTAGATAAGCTCAAGTTACACTAGATGTAACTTTGTAAATGTTACATATTTTGAAGGAAAATGAACATTTGTCTATAATTTACAGTTATGCACCAAAATATCATTGTTTTTAAAACTTGATTTTAACAAAATCGAATTACAAGTAGAACACGACAATAGCAATGTCGCGTTCTATGTATATTTTGCAATTTAATTTTTTTATTTATTTAAATTTAAATGGAACTGGATATTGCTAATGTCAAATTTCACTTAAATATATACAAGGAACTCAATTTTGAGAATATTGAGTTTTACATAGAACTCAATTTTGTTAAAACTGAGTTTTAAAAACAGGGACATTTCACTAAATAGTTTCAAAATAGGAGTATATTGCTGCATAATTTATAATTAGGGACAAATACCCATTTTCCTCCATATTTTTGGATTTGTAAGAAATTTAGTGGTAACAAATTAATTCTATCATTTTTTTTCTCTCTCTTGCTTACCCAACATAAAACAAAATTCTTTGCTTTTTTCTTTAACCAAGTTCTGGGTAGAAGGAAGAAAAAATAAAAGAGAAATGTTATGTCCACAACATTTTCACAACAAATGTGACAGGTTGTTATTCAAATTAAAAACCTGTAACAAACTGACAATTAAGATTAGTTATGAAAATGTTTTAAATTTGAATATACAACTAAAATTATTTTGTTGCCCATTAGTAACAAGTAACAATCTATTACATAAGATTTTTTTTTTATAAAAATGTTGTAAACATAATATTTTTCATTAATAAGTTTGACCAAAGCTTTGCAAGAAAAGAAATCCCATTCTGAGTTTTTTTTTTTTTTTCATTTAGGAAATTTGGAGTGCGTATGATATCAACTTTTATATAGTGGATTTTAAAACCTTAATTTCCCCACTTTTTCTCACTGTTCTCCCCATTTTTTTGAAGTACAAATGTCACCAAAAGGACATTTGTTAACCGTTGCATTTCTATATTTCTCACTTGAGTCATTTTATTTTCTCCAAATTTACACATTATTTCTGTATGTGGAAGAAGCTTATGTACACACACCTAGGTTTTAGATTGTTATTGGAAAAATAAGATTGGTTTTCTCGATCCCCACAATAGAAATCAATTTTATATATTAATGCCGTTGGTTAGTATTAGCATTGGTGGTGTTAAATGCTATTTTTACCACCAAAAAATACAAAAATTGTGATACATTGGTGGAGGTATTAAAGCTACATATTTTAGCAACAAAGCTACACTAAACAACCAAAGGTTGCTATTACTGTAGCTCTAAAGGTTATAAAAATAATAATATTTTATTATATTCTCTTCCCTCTTTTTTTTTTTTTTTTTTTTTTTAAATATACTTTCTATTTCCTCTTTTTTTTTTTTTTTCTTCCATCTTTTTCTCTTCTTTTTCTCCATACCTCCGTTTTTCTGTCTCTCTTTCAGCTTCTCTGTTTCTCTTTTAGTTTTTTTCCTCTCCTCTTCTTCGTGGGTTATGTGGCTTTTGTGGGACGGTTTGTTGCTGTTGGGTCACTTGTTGCAGGTGGAGGTGGTGGGCGTTCTGTCTTTGGTGGCGGTGGTGGGTCGTTGGGATGGGTTTAATGGTCCGTGGTTTGGTGGATTGATGTTGCTTAGGTAGCAGTGGTCCGGTGTGGTGTTGTTTCTAGTGGCCGAGTGTCTGATCCGGTGGGTTTTTATATGGATTTTATGATCTCCATCCCACTGATCTTGATCATTGTAAACATTGTGTTGTAGTTGGGCTTGATTGGATTGTGCATGGTTAGCTTCTTGTTGTTCATGATATTTTGTGTTGTAGTTGGCTTCTTGTTGATCAGCGTGTGGATGCCCATTTTCATCTCGTCAAAGAAGAGAGGGTGAAAAAGAATGAGGAATAAAGAAAGAATAAAAAATGATAAAAAATGTAATATTTAAATGAGGTGCTAAAAATAATAGAACCACTGTTGTTAGTTGTGTTATAAAGTTAAGTGTTAAAATAGATAAAAGTGAGTTTTTGAGAAGGGAAAAACCAAATTTTTAACTCTACCATTATATGCTCTTAGAGCATCACCATTAGGTGTGCTAAATGCCAAATATTTGGCATTTGACACACCAAATACTAAAAATCTTTCACATTTGACACATATGAACAGTACTGTTCCAAAGATAGAAGCATACGAAAAGATGTATAATTTTAATGAATTTTTTATTCTTTTCTCTCTCATCTCTCTGTCAGTCTTTTCCTCCTTTTTTTCTCAAACACAGAATATCTTAGCTCTCTCATCCTCTCATATTTTCTTCTCACCATTAGTTCTCTTCTACACCGACGTCGATGCAAACACATCACTTCCATGCTGATCTCTCTTTAGCTATGGTTTTTTTTTTTTGGCTATGGTTTGATGAGTGGGTTGGGTAGATCAACGGTGGGTGGGTTTGGATGGGCAGATTGCTGTCCACCTCACACTCTTAGATCGCCTTGGTTTTTTTTTTTGGTAGATGTAGGTTGAGTTTCATGGGTTGTAATGGGCTAATGTTGGGTGGTTATGGTACTGGGTGGGCTGATGTTGGTGGGCGTGGGCTTATTTTGGGTGGTGGTGGTGGTGTGCTATGGGCAGTGGTGGTGGTGGGTTGTGTAGTATATATTACTGTTTGAAGTTTTTTTTTTTTTTTTTAAAAATAATATTTTAATGTGATGTATATATTATTTTAGTGTATAAGATTGAAAAATAGAACATCTGATAAATAGTATATTATAAAATGATGTAGTAAAATAATAAAGTAGACTTTTGGTGTGTCAAAATGACACTTTTTTTGAAACACCTGATGGTGATGCTCTTAGATACTCTATGCAGTTTTATAGTTATAACTTTTTTTTAAAGATTGAATTACGTAGAAAAATCATAGAGGAACCCATCAATTAAAATATACGGACAATCAAAGATTACTCCTCTACACCACACCCCCACTTGGGGACAACATTTCCATCAGAGTAGCGTTTATACTTTGTATGGTAAAATAGTACGAAGCCATAAGAAATCATTGGAAGTGCAATACATTTAACTCAAAGCATAAACTGGGAATCCAAGAAATCACAAATGCCCTACAATCACATTGTGATTACTTGAGCAACGCAATAATTCACAGGGTGCCTCAAAATGTGGAGAAAAAAAAGGAGAATATATATTTATCCAAAAACAATTCAATGTGCCATCAAAATAGTGTAAAGGCTAAAACAGTAATCAACCAAATTATAACTGAGTCTATAGTATAGATTATCCACAATGATTCAAAATACAGGAGAAGGTTAAAGTCATTCACGAGGGTTGACACAAAATCACAAATGGTAGAAGCTAAGCCTTTGTCTCACATGGATATACGAGAAAATGCTGGAAATTGCAACCCTTGCCACATATACATGAACTACATTATCATCCCTGTTGACCAAAAAACATTATTAAAATAAGTACTACAAAATCAAATGCAAGGAAAGTCAATAAAAAGGAATATTCAAACATGTTATACCATGATAACTAGCTAGTCCAATGTGTCAATACAATGAATCAACCACAGTTTACACCAGAAACATGTTTATTCAATTTAAAATTTCAAAAAAAAAAAAAAAAAAAAAGAAAAAAAAAAAAAGCAACATCAAGCAATTTATTATATCAATTAATAACCAACCAAATTAAACATGGGGCAAAAATGATATCGGTACATCAAAAAGCCAAAACGGAGAATACCTAATTAGTCCATTGTCTATTTGGTTCAGCTTGTTAGCCATATCTTAAGACTCGTCTTTCTTCTGTCTCTTCATGTATATGTATGGGTCATTGTGAATCAAGTATAATAAAATAAAGGTAAATAGAAACCAACTAGCAACCTATATAGCTTTAAATCCAACAAACCACTTTAATTTACACTCTGCAAACATCCATAAACCAATTCAAGTTGCATTTTTCAAACACCTCATACGCAAAATTGTAAATAGAAAAAGAGAAGTTATGCTATCACATAGACCTCATCCAATCCCAAAAGCAAAGACAGCCAATTAGTCTATTTAAGAGTAGTCTTTAAATAGTCTATGTTATGTTTTGTTTATTATTATGTATCTAGCATTTTATAATGTCTACTCTGTTAAAGCATTGGAACCCAAATGACTACAAAGTGAAGAAAAGGAAGTTCTTTTGTCTCTATTGGATTCTATCTCATCATACATACTGGATTGATTGGTTGATGGGAGTAAATTAACCACTTTCAGAAAACATGTAAGATGAAGTTAAATGATGTTTTGGGTGAAAGTGCAAGTGAAAATACTGATAAAAATGTGCATGCATAATCTCAAACCTAATTGAATTTGGTAAAATACGTCTCTGAAATATTCACAAATTCAAAAATTTAGCACCAATCATCAAATAAATAAAGAAAGAAAAATTATTCCTTTAGGAATATTTGAGAGTGTAAGGTGCACGCGAATAAACATGGAACAGAGTATACCTGTTTCTTAATGCAAAATCGTCAAGGAAACAACCTTCAACCTTAAATTATCTTTGGTCATTACGCTTGTGATAACTTTGGTTTCTTCTTCATTGGCATATAAGTTGGGCGATCCATGCAAGTCAGATCCAAATTGTTTGAGCACTTTATATATATTTAAAACAAAAAACATTTGGAATGACTGAGGAAAGGGGAAAGTGCAAAATAGAGAGGGAGAGAGAGCAATAAACTTACAGCAATACAGCATCATTGAGCCAGAAGCTATCATTACGCACGGGATACTTTTGGACGGACACAAGGGAAATATTAAGCTGTTCACTGGAATCCCCCATGAAATGATATTTATAAATTTCATCGAACTCTTCTTTAGACTTTGGCTTGCCCTCATATTTAAATGGATTTAGAGAGATATCAAGTACAATACAATTAAGATATATGATACCATTGTCTTCAAAAAGTTCGATATCACTGTCTTCCCCACTGTCTTCCTCTTCCATTTTAGCAACAAAGGTGAACATTAAAAGGCAGAATGTCTGATCAGCTACATGGAGCAAAGGTAACTTCGGACAATACTCAACTGCAAATTCACCACGAAAAAATGAATTAATGTCCAAACGTCCGTGGAAGTACAGATCCGTATCTATATTGTGAGACTGTACGCGGACAAACCCATCTAGAACGAAACCCCAATAGATAGTGTTATCAACAATAGTACTTCGTCTTCCACGAACCGGGTCATGATAATAAGGACGTAGCTTGCGTTTGGGAGGCTCAAGTAATGTCCAACATCGATCGATCACATGATAAACATAGAAAGTAGCAAACAAACTCGCATCTTCATCAAGAATCTGTTTTTCGGAATCGAGAGTAGCGTAATAAGCAGGATCATGCTGAGCAACAAGAATCTGTTTTTTGGAATCGAGAGTAGCGTAATAAGCAGGAAAATCAGCCGAGAGTGAAAACCCAAGAGGAGGATTGGGCAAGGGTTCCCACGTATTTGAATCGGGGTCATAAACCTCCATCCAGCCATACCCTTTTGCATCTACTTCTGAAGTAGAAACGCCACCTAACACATATAACTTATCGTCGAGGACGAGGCAGGCAGGTTGGAACCTCAAGGGAAAAGTCATGGTAGCAACAGGTTTCCAACCATCATCAGGAGTGCAAAGGTCAAAGCTGCGCACTTTAAGAAAACGAGCGAATTCGGGGGTAGTTACGCCGGCGAAAGGTTCAGAATCAGGATTCATGCCGCCAAGAGAGTACAGACGGGACCCTATGACTGCATGTTCTCTGTATGCGCAAGCTAACCAGACTTTAGAAAACGGACGGAGCGGTTTCTCGATGGTAGTTACGGAATGAAGCTCTGGGACATTAATCTTAATGGTATACCACCCTGCCTGTATTCCATCCCTCCTAGCTGACGTTGAAGCAAATAAAGCGACCTCGAATTGCGTCGCCAAACCTTTCCCTTTCCCCTCCATGTGTTTTGTGTTTTGAAGATTCAGAAAATAAAAAGAAGACAGTTTTCAATTCTGAGAGTGTGTGGAGGCTCAAATCGATTACGATTTGGGGTTTAGGGTTAGGGTTCCGTTTGCTTGTGTCTCCAATCCTTTAAATATTAAAAAAAAAAAAAAGTCAATGGGCTATACGCTATTGTCCATTAATTATGCACGGGCTCATTCGGGCATAAAGCCCACAATGTGTTTCAAGCTTTTTTGGGGAATATAACAGACCATAGACTAATATTGTGTTTGGTTGGGGGAATTTAGGTAGGATGGAAAACATAAAGAGGAAAATAAAGTGAAAAACACCACTGTTTGGCAAAAGAGAGAAAATAAGGAGAAAGGAATACTTGGGAGAAAATTTTCTCTCCCGGGCTTACAAATTTTTCCTCCAAAATCGGGAGAAAAAGTTAGAAGAGAAAAAGTGCTCACATCACTTTTAACATAATGCCCTCATTTATGAGCTTCTCGCCTACCCCGCCTAATGACTTTCGCCCACAAATTCTTATCACTTGTTTGCTTCTGCTCATCTTATTACCTTCACAGCATAGAGCACACCAACGTGTCCAGGTTCTTTTTTTTTTTTTTTTTCAATGTGATCTTTTTTTTCAACGTGATCTATTATTGTTTTTTTTTTTTTTCAATGTGGTTAGCAAATGTAGTGTAAATTTGCTAACCACTTTTTTGCTGGTTACAAAATCCTTTGCCCAATTAAATTTATATGTACACTATTGTAATTTTTACATTATAATAATAAAAATAATAATATAAATTTATATATATGATGTGATAAATTTTATATTATTTAATGAGTACAAATAAATCTATTTCTTACATATTATCTAACAAGGGTATAATAGTCAATTTATATAAATTACATTTTCCATCCTTCCCTTTTTCTCTTCAATCAAACAAAAGAATTTTCCACCCCTCCAACCAAACACACAAGAGGGAAAACTAAATACTTTCCATTCTACCACAATTTTTATCCTCCCACTTTTCCACTCCTCCAACCAAACGGACCTTAAATAAATTTATCAGGTCTTAAAAAAAAAAAAAAAAACTTTTTTGGTACCATTTTGAATTTGTGATATCAGTGGAGGGTTTAATAGTTTAGAGAGAGAGAGAGAGAGAGAGAGAGAGAGAGAGAGAGAGAGAGAGGACAATCATAAGATAAGAGTGAGGCTATCTTGGGATTTAGAAGAGGTCTAATTTGGCAACTCCAACAACTAGTTTTTGTGTTTTCATGTGTGAGTTTTTTTTTTTTTAATTTTTTTTATACGATTTACCTCTTTCATTTGAACATGAAATTTAGTACCCAAATTGAAGATTTAGTCCGCTATATTTTCAAAACAAGGGGTGGTTAACAAATTATTAGAGATTTTACATATGAGTCGATCACATGACTAATGCGAGAGGCTCATAAGAGGATTCTTCTATCTAGTCATTCATTAATTTACGCAACTTTTATTAGAAGTTGTGTGTCTGAAAAAATATTTAAAAAGATACTAATAATATTTGAGGACTAGAATCTAAAATGCTCTTTCACAAATTATTTTAAATTTTCATTGCCCTTTCTTTTTCAATTTCACTTTCCCATCACTTAGCTGATCGCTTCATTTTATATATAATTAAAATTCTGTTTCTGTGCTTTCACCCTCCAAAATCAATAATTCCTTTAAAAACAAATTGCACTCGTAGATTCAAATATTCATAAATAATTATATACATTCTTCCAGTAAATAAGCATCTACAAGAATAAAACCCAAGGCCGGCCCTAAGCCTAGGCCACTTAGGTCATTGCCTAGGGTCCCCTACTAGAGAAAGTCCCCCAATTTTTGAGAAAAAATTAATATATTTTTCTTTAAAAAAAAAAACAATTTCCAAATTTGGGGAAAATTTTGTTTTACATTTTTTTTTCTACTTTTAAGAAGCCCAAAAAAATTGAATAATGCTAGAGATAATATAACTTTAAATACATGGGTCTTACAAATATATGTGTCAGTAGTCACAAAAAATAATTCAAATAGGAAAATGCTATAAATACTATAAGTTTTACTTCAAAGCCTTTACAAATTGATGTGAAAATTAGTTTGATTTGTGTAGGTCAACTTATTAAATGTATTTTTGAATTACTTTTTGTAATTGGTGATACATTTATGTAAACCTCATGTTGTAAAATTTATCATATCCCTAACATCATTCTTTCTAATACTTATTTATTATCTTCTTAAAGTGTCACTAATCAAATCATTGCTATATCGATAAAAAGAATAGAGTTTTGTTATTAAAAAAAAATGATGATATTAAAATTAGTTCTATCTCAATAAGGAACAAAATAGTGGGTATTTTACTTCTCACCAAATTATTGAGTACCTCCACTGCTCGTTGGCTTCCAAGCTTCCGATAATTCCAACTTATAATAATTATTGTGCTTGGCGGGCTACAAGGCAACCCCCATTATTGATATATTTGGTTAAGCGTTACACACTCTATGTTTGATCCTTTTTCCATGCTTTAAAGTTTCTGGTCCCAATGTCAATTCACTGTCATCAAACGCCCTTTTTTAACCCACTTTTTGTATTTGCCCGCCATGTTTATCCGTACTCTCATAAGACTTTGGTCTAATTATTCTTGTCCATGTAGGTTGCTTGGTATTGGGAGTAATCACATTATCTGGGGCAGTTGTATGGTTATCCCCACCATTCACATGTACTACGTCATTCGTTCCATGCACGTCTACTATCCCCTCATAATATGGGCTGAATTCAAGGGACAATACATACTGATTCTTATGGAAAATTATATTGTACTTTCTCCTCTTATAGGAATGGTAGATCATACTAATTAAATTCATGGTAAGGCCTATTATTCATGTGAGATGAGGAACTACGCATTTGTGATACTTTGAGAGTACCTAATAATTTTTCGATTTCTACAGATTTTTCACCGATTCCGGATACACTACTTTGCATTAGGTCAATCTCCACTAATTGTGTTTTTGAAATAGCATGCTCCAAGACCCCTTATTTCACGGTATGTTAATTGTTCTCATCCACGATATCCGCCGCATATCCCGTACTCATGTCAGTTGTCCTAGTCAGCCGATTAGGGTTTCCAAGGTTTGGAGAGGATCTACTTGATGTACCACCGCCGCCACATTCATGCCCTGCCGCTTGACTGCTTTCATTGGCTCGAGGCTCATCCACCCGATGTCGCCCACCCGCTTTTAGCCAGTCACTATAAGGGAGGTTGATAGCTTCTGTATCGCTAGTAGATGAACTAAGATGACCCATAACTTGTCCCCCTCAAGGCTGATCATCAGAGCTCCCCTTCGCAAAGGTTTGTCCAACGGCAAATCAACACTAATCTGGAGAAATCTTGCCTGTTCTGAGGTGATGGATTTGGCATCCATGTCCAAGACCTCACCCAAGCTTCCACCAATCTCCCTTCCTGCCTCTTCATTCATTAGATCAAATGGTAGCTCCCATACCTGTACCCAAAGTTGTACCTTGGGGAAGGTAACATTGATTGCCGTCATCCCTTTCTCCCACCTTCGAAGCACCAGCAGTTGATTATCAAAACACCATGAGCCATTATCGAGGACCCATCTTAGTTATGTCCAGAGAAAACTTGAACTGGATCAATTTGTCCCCCACCTTGATGATTTTCAATTTGTTCCCTAACCTCCACGCTGAACGTAATAGTAGGTTTTTTGCCACTCTGAGGTTAAGTGGTTTAACGCTCTAGAAGTGGCCCAATGAGCTCAAAGAACATTTGTCAAGAACCTATTTATGATGGTTCACCTGAACAGTTATAAATCCTTCCTCCTCTTCTGTTAAGGAGATCTTTTGCAACCTTTCAATAAAATCGGAATCCTTGGTCTCCGCCCTTGACGAAAGTGGGGTAAGGAAAACTCACCCTAGGTGAGAAGGAAGGCAGAAAAAAAAAAAAGGAAAAAGAGAGGTTATATTTTATCTAAAGTCATTACTTTGTTAATTTTTATTTTTTTAGAAAATGCTACTTTGTTAATTGATATATCATTTTTAATACTTTTTTACTAATGTTGTTATTTTATATATATATATATATTGGTGTTTTTTTTTTTTTTTGAAAGCATATATATATATATATATATTTATTGGTTTTAGACTTTTAGTATTACCNAATTAAGTTTATAATTTATATCACATTGTGGTTGGCACTCTATTTCAATTAGAAGTATACATTAAAGTTTGATTACTTACTTAGTTATACATGGCCTCTTTTATGAAGATCATTCATTGTTAAGCAGATCACACTTTAAAAATATCATAATTTATTTTGAAAAGCCATTTATTTTGACATAAATTGTTAAAAAATAGTCTAAGCATTCATAATTTATTCTAATTTGATACTTTGGCTTTACTATTTTCCACACTTGTGAATGTGTCTCACGCATGCCTACAATTTTAAATCTGTTTTTAACTCTACTATAACTAGATTATCTTGACATATACTTTACTATTTGATATTAAAAAATATTACTCATTACAGAATGCTCAACCATTTATCTTTCAATTAATTTGCATACTGTTATGTAAATCAGTAAATGTATTAATTGTTTCCTTAAAGCTCACAATACATTAAAACAATATTGTCTTAATCTCACTATTTTTTTTTTACCAAAAAAAAAGTTTAAAAAAATGGTTTGGGTCGCAGGTCAGGTCGGGTTGACCCGTAAAAAACACTAGTCGAGTCATGGGTCAACTCATTTTTACTTCGGGTAAAAAAATCGGGTTTGGGTCAGTATTTTTCAGGTCGAATCGAGTCGGGTCAGAAAATTCTGACCCGTTTGCCATGTCTAGTTTTTGAAAATATGTGTCCTTAATTTTATTTTATATTTTTTAAAACCACCTTATCATTTAGCCTTCAAATTAATATTAAATGTTTTAATATTGAGTACATCACTGCTAATGGATAGCCCTACTCACATGAAGGCTGGTTTAGGTAAAATAATGGATGGGGGCTATATTTCTGATATTCAAAGAGTTAGGGTCATATTGGATGAGGAGATGAAAATTTGGAAGGGTAGAAAATAGTTAGAATGATGGAAAAGTAGAGAGAGGAAAAAAATTGTTTGATTGTGTGTGTAGAATTTCATTTCTTTTCCCTTGTGCGTATGTGTGTTTATTTATAAAAAAAAAAAAGATACTATAAATTTTTTTTTTTTTTAAGAACTAGAGCAAAGTAAAACAAACTAAGCCTTGGTTTGGATAGCACTGATACCTGCGACGCGTTTTGTGAGTTGCGTTTTTTCCCTTTTTTTTTTGGCACGGATTTGACGACAGTGGGAACAATTTTTACTGTGCATAAATAGTGCGACACTATTTACACACTGTTCATGCACTGTTTAAACATTAAAAGATATTAAAAATAGGTCTCATGGTACTATTTATATATTTAAAAATTATTTTGCTACAGTATTTTTAGCAACAATCAATTTTCAGTAATAATCAATTTTTAATAATTTTCAACAACAATAAGTTGTATTTAAATAGACCCTTAAAAGACGATTTGCAACGAAAATTAATGGCGTAAAGTAGAGAGTTTCAAACTCTTTTTTTTTTTTTTTTTGAAAAGTGGAGCAAAATAAAACCAAAGTGAGAGGGTAAAGATTGACGAAACAAAGATGCTGCGAAAATGATTTCAGAGGAAAAGAGAAATGAAGGAAAGTAAAATAGGAAAAGTTTTTTAATGGACCTCAACAGAAGAGAGTTTCTTTTCAATTATTATTGTTTTGCTTTTTGAAAATTCTGATCCACGCTTGGAATGAATCTTTTAGTACCCGTTTGGTTCCACTTTTCAAGCCTAAAAGTTGGCTTTTCAAAAACGCTGGGACGTTATGTGCGTTTGGTGAGAATTTGAAGCCAGCTTTTCTGAAAAGTTGGCTTTTATATTCCTTCAGCAACGCGCGTTTCCAAAATGGTGAAGGATAGCTCCATAATTGAAAAGCTGAGCCCAGCTTTTATCTTATATCCGTTGGGAGAGTGAATGTACAAATTGCCCTTGACAAATTACCCTTGATAAAAGCCCTCAGTTCTCACGCCTGTCGAGCTCACTCTCACGCCTCTCATCTCAAGCATAATCAAATATAAACTCAAAAACATAATCTTAAAATTAATCAAACCACAACAATAAAAGAAAAAAAATTCTTGCTCTCATAAAACTGATATAATTTAGACAACAAATCTAAAATCAAAACAACAAGTACAGCAGATCAAGAACAAAGAAAAAATAGAACAATAAATGATCAAGAAAAAAAAATAGAAGCCGATCTGACCCTTGGTTGCGTGCCCTTCGCAGTGAGGAGGAGGAGCAGCGGTGGCAGTGTGGTGGAGCAAAGACGATTTCTCCGTTCTCTCCATGCGTGTCTGTGTGTGTTTGAAGATAATGACACCAAAAGGCAAGCAAATTATGAAATCAAGTATCACAGAGAGAGCCAGAGAATTTATGGAATCAAGTTTCACAGAGAGAGCTAGAGAATCAAGTAAAAAAAAAAAAAAAGAGAGAGCGGAGAATGAGAGAGCTGGGGAAATAAAGAGAAAAGAAGTCTCTGGAATTGTTTCAAAAAAAAGAAGTCTCTGGAATCAAGTGGAATATAAAGGAAAAAATAGAGATGAAGGACGAGTGTGGTGGACAAAATGCAAGAGAAGAAAAAAAAAAAAAAAAGAGAGAGCAGAGAATGAGAGAGCTGGGGAAATAAAGAGAAAAGAAGTCTCTGGAATCAAGTGGAATATAAAGGAAAAAAAAGAGATGAAGGACGTGTGTGGTGGACAAAATGCAAGAGAAAAAAAAAAAAAAAAAAAAAGAAGAAAAGAGGAAACGTATGGATGAAAGAAAGTCAAAGAATTAGAAATCACAATTTAAAAAAATACTAGTACAATATTTATCACAAATTTTCACAATAAATTTTAAAAGATAAGTTATTATTAGCTAATATTGTAAGAAAAAATAATTTTTTTAGAAAGAGAAATTTTTTTTAATAGTACGTTAAAATTAAAATCTGTATCAATTTTTATCATAATATTTTCACAATAAATCTTAAGTAGTAAGTTATTATTAGCTAATATTGGTATAAAAAAATTAATTTTTTTAGAAAGAGAAAAAATAATTTAATAGTATGTTAAAATTAAAATCTGTATCAATTTTTATCACAATATTTTCACAATAAATCTTAAGTAATAGGTTATTATTAGCTAATATTGGTGAAAAAAATAATTTTTTTAAAAGAGAAAAAAATAATTGTAATAATACGTTCAAATTAAAATCAGTATCAATTATCACAATAATTTCACAATATTTTCACGATAAATCTTAAGTGGTAGGTTATTATTAGCTAATATTGATGAGAAAAAAATAATTTTTTTAGAAACAGAAAAATTGATTTAAATATATGAAGTAGTTGATTTAAGTATGAAATAAACTCACATAAAAAAAATAATAAAAAGTATGAAATAAACTCCCTTATATATACGTTGTCCTTTTTGGTAATTTATCCCTCAAACTACAACTTTTATAAGTGTTAGCCAAACACTCAGCTTTTTCAAAAAGCACTTTTAAACAGTTTTACCAAACACTCAGCTTTTTGAAATTCAGCTTTTTAATTATGCACTTTTTAAAAACTCAACTTTTTTAAAAATTTCAACTTCAAAAAGCTGAACCAAACTCACCCTAAATTATTAGATAGTGGCAGGCAGAATTATTGAGTTGATTAAAGTACTTTGTTTTTTTCTCCCTGATTTTTCCTCTTCTTTCCCGTTGTTTTTTTTTTGACCATATTTTTATTGGATAGTGCCAAATATCAGAACTAAAACATCTGCGTCCATACGCTTTGTGGTTTAAGATGTAAATTTTGAAAGTTGTAGGGGCTGAAAAATATTTGCAAATGTGGTGTGATTGGGGTGTGACTTTGATAGGTCATATTGTTTTACAGCTCATGCTTTGTCTTCACTTCCACTGTTTACATCGTACTTTGTCATAAATATAGATACGTTGTTTGATTTCTTACTTTTCATTTGTCCTTCTTCTTTTTTTTTCTTTTTTTTTTCTTTTTTTGAATGTTTTTGGAATATACGTGTCCTTAATTTTATTTTATATTTTATAAATATGCTTGTTTTTAAAAACTTTCCACCTTATCATTTAGCCTTCAGATTAATATTAAATGTTTTAATATTGGAGTGCATCACTGCTAATGAATAGCCCTACTCATATGAAGGCTGGTTTAAGGTAAATAATGGATGGGGGCTGTATTTTCTGATATTCAAAGAGTTAGGATTTGTTGGGATGAGGAGATGAAAATTTGGAAGGGTAGAAAATAGTTAGAATGATGGAAAAGTAGAGAGAAAAAAAAATTGTTTGATTGTGTGTGTGTTAGAATTTTATTTCCTTTTCCTTGTGTGTATGTATGTTTATTTCTAAAAAAAAAGAGTAATTGTCCTATATTGCTAAAGAGAGTGTGTTATGTGTAATATAACTTACCTCACTCTCTCTTAAAAGTTACCATGACTTTTGAGTGGAGTTATAGTGTGCCTTTGTTTTAGAACATCTTTCCCTCTATCTTGAGTGTGTGTGTTTGTTTCTCAAAAAAAAAAATTAATAGCTTTTATATTTGTTCTAAGAAGAAAAAATTGAAATTATTTTTGTTTTGCTATTTACAGTTTTAAATTTTCATTTTAGCTCATCATGCTGGTTTCATTTTTATATTAACCATAATGATTATATTTGTTAGTAATTTGACCTTTAAGTGCCAAATAAATATTGTCTACTAAGACATGTTGACGAGGTAAATAATCATTGACGAATCCATCTATGAGAATGATCGTCCTGTCACGGACGAGAAAATGCACAGGACGAGCATTGCAGTAGATCACAGTACTGACGAGGATATTCAGTCCCTTTAATGCAGTCAAACTGAACAGCTACACTTCCAGCTGTTCAGACCGTTTGAAGACATTGATGCCTCATTACTCAGATTTGAGGCGTTACTCAATGGAGCATTAAAACCTCCATAACCCCTCCAACGGCTAGGAACGATGAGGGTAGATATAAAGCCCACACACTCCCACGAAAGAGGTAAGAGAGAGAGATTGTTTATTTTATTCATTCTTGGTTCACTATAATTTCCCTACAAAGACAATTCAATATTCTAACTTTGGCATCGGAGGCGCTGTGGCAGGCACCACACTGGTGTGTATAGGAGACAAGTGGAAGGGATTAGCTCCGTCCGACGAACATCACTGACAAGTTCATTCTTATCAGTTTGGCGCCGTCTGTGGGGAAGACTTTCTTTTCGTGTTCAGACTCGAAATAGTAGTTCCCTGTTCTTGTTCTTTCCAAGATGGAGTCTAATCAGGACGCCGCAACCCTGGCTCAGCAAGTTCAAACCCTTGCAGCCACCGTTGAAGAACTAACTAAGCAAAACCAAGAATTGAGATCACGACTTCAGCAAGAGGATAATCGTTCGAAGGGAAATCAGGAAGATGAAGGAGATAGCAACAGAAGAAGTGACCATCGAAGGCCTAACACTCCCGTCGAGCAAAATTCAGATATCCTTCGGGAGATGAGGAAAGAGATGGACGAACTAAGAAACGCTATCATAAAAAAAAAAAAAAAAAAAAAAAAGAGTTAATCACTAACTACTAGGAATTTCCTATCAAGAAATTTATTATTAGACAAATCAGTGTCAAAATTCAAAGATTAGGTCGCTAACAAAAGACAATTTAATAGAGTTGATCACTTGATTCTCGAAAAAACAAAAACAAAAAACAAAAAACAAAAAAAGGAGTTGATCACTAACAATTATGAATTTCCTATTATCTAATTTATTGTTAGAGAAATCAGTGTCAAAATGCAAAGAGTGGGTTGCTAAGAGAAATTGCATCAGTGGGTCTAAAATACAAAATGTGCAAAAATTTTCGCAATATAGCATAAAATAAACCTACATCAGTGCTTGCATATCTTTGCATATATCCAACCTTGCTACAATAACCATGCATATATGCATGGTTACTGTAGCTTTACAAATTATTATTTTATTATATTTTATTCTCTCCCACAATCAAACCCTTTATCCCTTCTTCTCTCTTCTTCTTCTTCTTCTTCTTCTTCTTCTTCATCTCACACTCTCTTTTTCTTCATCTGCACAGCCGATTAACCGTTTGCCCATCACCACTCAACCAACGCAACCCACCACCACCCAACCACCGCAACCCACAGCAACATTTTACAACACATAAAAATCCAACCACAAATTCAATAGAAAATCTAAGCCAAAATCAACGAAAAATCAAATTCAAAATCACCAAAAATCAATGGAAAACCCAAAATAAACCATCAATGGAAAAACCATTAACCCAAACCTAAATCATTACCGTCCTGTGTATGCAGTCACTCACTCTTTCATAGCCATTGCCATGAGAGAAATCTAAGAGAGAGATGAGGGGTTTAAGACAAGCGGTTGAGAAGATTGTGATGATAGAGAGGCAAAGAGTTTTGTTAGGAGTTGGGATGAGAAAGAGGTGGAGAGTTTGAGAGAAGGGTTTTGCTGTTTTTGATGAGAGAGTAAGAGAAGAAACATGAGTGTGAGAGATATTTTAATAAAATAATAATAAAAATGATATAATTTAAATAAAAGAGGGTGTATAATAGATAATCTGATGTGAGAGCTTTTGATAAGTGGTTGTATAAAATAGAAAAAATGGGTTCTTATGCTAAAATAGACAGAAAATTTCACACAAATTGATGCAATTGCTCTAACAAAAGGAAATTTTAATAGAGTTGATCACCAAATTCTCAAAAAAAAGAAAAAAGAAGAAGAAAGAGAATGAAATAATGAGTTGACCATTAAGAACTATGAATTTACTATCAAGAAATTTATTATTAGAAAAATTAGCATCAAAATGCAAAGAGTAGGTTGCTAACAAAAAAGAAATTTAATAGAGTTGTTGATCACTTGATTCTTGAAGGAAAAAAAGAAAAAAAAAAAGTTAATCACTAACAACTAGTGTTATTAAACCTGGCCTGGCCTAGCCAATTGGACTCGTGACCCAGCGCATTGACCAGACTGGGTGATAAAGTGGATCAGAAAAGTATGTAATCCGGTCAAAACCGATGAAACCCATTGGGTTTTAAGAAATCCGTGTGACTCGGTTGGGTTTTATTAACCCGACTAGGCTTGTAAATTGTGTAAAATTACATTAATAGATCCACTTTATCTACTCTTTTATTATTTAAATGTGTGATAATATGGTAATTTAAACAAGAGAAAACCTAAAAAATGCAAAAAAAAAAAAAAACATTGTTCCCTGCTCACTTTTTAGTTTTTAATTCTCAAAACCTACTGCTATGGGTTGCTACTGTGCATAATTTTTTTTTTTTTCTTATGGTTTGAAGTCTGAACAAATGTACTCAGCCAACAGTTTGCATGTAAGTATAACCATATAACTCTATGCCACCAATTATCTTCTTCTTTTTTCTTTTTCTTTTTTTTTTTACTTTATTTCTTGATTGCTTTTTAGTTTAAGCATCTTTATTTATTTATTTATTTGTTGTGTGCAGTGTGAGTGTGTGAATTTGTTTCTTCTTTGAGTTTTGACTATTTTGTTGCTTTATTTATTTATTTATTTTTTTGCTTTAGGTTTTAGTTGACCTTAACTTTACTGACAAATATAAATTAATTTGTTTGTTTCTTCTAATGCTATTGCTTATGAAATACTCTCTTCATCCCATTTTTTTTTTTGTCCTCTATTTTATTTTGAGATGTCCCAAAATATTGTCATGTTTCTAAAAATAAAAGTCATTAATTTACTAATGTTCTTATTATACGTCTATTAATTTACTAATTCAATTTTTTAATAAATTTTTTTAAGGGTAGTTTTGGAAATATATACATTTTTAGAAGGTAGACAAGATAATAAATGATGTTCCCTTAAAAAGTTTGACTTTTCAAACAAGACAAAAATATTGGGACGGAGGGAGTATTGATTTTGAATTATAATGGCGAGTTTAATTTAGGCATATGCCTATTTTTTTTTCTTTTTTAAATTTATATATTCAAGTTATGATTTCTCAAACTTAATTTTATATACATTTAAATTTTAAATTTTTTTTAATTAACTCTACGGTTTGACCAATGACCCACTAGTTGAACTAGTGACCCAGCTCATAGACCGGGTCAACGTCCGGTCCTAGTTTAATAACTATGCTAACAACCATGAATTTCTTATTATGAAATTCTTAAATAATAATATATAATGAAACGTAAATATGGTATAGTAAGTTGTACCGCTTTGTTTGGGTCTACATATAATTATATGATGTATTTTCTTTAGGTAGATTATTTTTTTTTTTTTTTTTTTTTTTTTTTTTTTTTAATTTTTTTTTTTGAGAAGAAAAACTCATGAATTTTGTTGGGGAGAAATTGCAAGAGTAAAAGGGTTACAATCAGCACTTACATAATAGTTACATCTATTAAACCTAATTAATATCGTACTTTTACCATTAAAATGAAAAAAAAGAAAAAGAAAAAAAAAGTGCATTAAGGCAGTGAATACCATTTGATTGAGGGTGGAAATGTTGGGGGTTGGCCTAGGCATTAAGGCAGTGACATAAACAGCAACATAGATCTTGGAAAATATTCCATGGCTTCAGAAATTGCCAACCCACCAAAGTTATGACCAACAAGGATTACTCTTTCATGAGAAAGAAGAGCTTCCATGAAGGGGCTTGAAGTAGTTAGAACTTGATTGGAGACCATTTGCTTGTAGTGGCCCAGAAGTAGCTAAGTCTAGTGCAGTGACATTGTGACCAGAAGATTTAGTAGTGCCACAAGCTTGTACCATGGCCAAGGTCCAAGGCATGCTCCGTGAATTATGACAAAGTGCTTGCCAGTTCTTGGTGGCTCCTGAGTAGCCTCAATTCCAAGGGATGAAAGAATGATAAAGAAAGAAATTAACATAAAATGCTTCTTGCTCAGCTTCATATTATGTTTTGTTCTTAAGAACACACAAATTGTCATGAGTTTTATGTAGTTATAAAGAGGAAGGTTTTGATGTTGACACCATCCTAAGGAATCAACATAAGCTATGCAATTTGACCATATCAATTTTTTTCCCTTTATTTGAATTTGACTTTGAGATCTCTGATAGTGATAATTAAGGCTCTTTGAAAATCTTGTCACAAAGAACACCAGGGTGAGCACTTGTCAAACAAGTTAAAAAGAATAAATGATTAAATATTTTAATTTCATTGCACAGTTCTCCAGTACACAAATTATCATCAATGTAGACACTAGACATGTCCGTAAGCTCTCCCTAGTAGGAGTCCTCTCTCTCTTAGGAGTCTTCCTCTTGTGTTTCTAGCGAGTTCTCCCTCAGTGAATAGAATAGATGCCATCAACCAAAACTCTAATCAATCTCTTCCCATCCATAAACTGTTAGCGGTCCCACTCTCAGAATCTATGTAATATCCTGATTATGGAGCAAGGTGTGACAAAGGAAGAAGAGGGTCATATCTCTGTTGCAGAAGAAGACAGCGCACAGGAGTTTGAAGAATGTTCTCTGAGTCTATTTGGGAAACTGTTGACAGACAGAAAGCAGAACATACGGGCACTAAAGAATATGTTGCGATCAGTGTGGAAAATTAGTCCAAACCTGAAAATAGTAGAAGTGGGGGGGAACAACATTCTCCACATCAAATTTACAAGTGAGTTTCAGATCCAGTGGGTGGAGACAAATGGACCATGGAATTTTGAAAACAACCTCCTCCTCCCCAAGAGATGGGAGAGGGGAATGACAGCAAACAACATCAATTTCTCCCACTCTCCATTCTGGGTCCAAATTTGGGGGTTGCCTTTCGACATGATGACGGAAAAATTGGGGAGACATATTGGGAACAACTTGAGTGCCTTCATAATAGCTGATACAAGATCATGGTCAGCTGATCAAGCAAAATTTATGAGAATAAGGGTTAATATCCCCATTGACAAACCATTAAGAAGATGTGGAACAGTGATTAGTCTAGAGGGAGAAGCAACCCAAATTCTTTTCCGCTATGAAAGACTACCGATTTTTTGCTATTATTGTGGAGTGATGGGCCATGATGATCGCCACTGCACAACCCATAGTAATCAGTCAAGTGATCCACTGTAATACGGAGAATGGTTGCTAGCTCAAGGGAGTAGTAAAACTGGGGGTCCAAAGGAGGGTCCACTCAAAGCATCAGTGAGCTTATTTGGCAACAATTCTAATGGAGATTTGAGAAAGGAAAAAACACCGAAAATGGCTGAAATGGGTGGCTAAATAGTGGACAACAGTGGCGAAAAGACAGGCGGGAATCTCAATAGAGAAAAAGCAAAATGGCAGTTGATTGAAGTGTCAAAGGAGGGTGAAAACAATATGCAAAGATCAGTATAATTTCAAATTCAAAAAAATTCAAAAGATGTGACTAGGAAAAAAGAGGCATTTTTCAACAAAAGAAAAGATGAGGAAAAGAAGGGGGATATGGCACTAGGAAGCCACCACCCATTAAAGTGACTTAATGAAGATAACAAAGAAATGGGTAGAGATAGGGCAGGGACAAAGCCCAAAATAGAAAAGGAAGACTGAAGAAGTTGGCTTGGACCCAACCCAATAGTAATATCATGGAGATGGAAACAACATATAATTTATCAAGCACTAAACTAAGTCTATGGAACGAGGAAGAAGCAACAAATGAAGGCAAGCAAAAGAAACTATGCACATGTGAGTCAAAAACCCTTTTAATCTAACGACAGTTGCTACAAGGTAGCACCGTCGAGAGCTATGAATTCCTTAAGTTAGAACTGCCTGGGAATTGGAAAGCCCTGGTTAGTTTAAGTGTTGCACAAGCTGGTACAATGATGGAATCCCAAAATTGTCTTTTTGATGGAGACAAAGGTAGGCATCATAAAAATGGAAAGAGTTAGAACTAGAATTGGAATCCATATGCAATAATTAGTCCTAGTAATGGAAGAAGTGGGGGAATTGCCCTACTATGGGAAAGAGACTTGGATGTTAAGCTAAAAAGCTACACAAGGGACCATATTGATGTAGCTGTCATTGACCCGAGATCGGGGTTCAAATGGAGAATTACTAGTTTTTATGGAAACTGAGACACAAACCAAAGAAAGGAATCATGGAATCTCCTCCAATTCTTAAGTAATCAGTATCAGATGCCTTGGGTTTACTTAGGGGATTTTAATGAGATCTTGTTTGCATTGGAGAAAAATGGAGGGCCAGAAAAACCCCAACAGTAGATGGATGGCCTCAGAAGAGCAGGGAATGCCTGTGGCTTTCTTGACTTGGGTTTTGAAGGGCCAGAATTCATTTGGTGCAATCATAGATTGGGAGAAGGAAGAACCCTGTTAAGACTAGATTGGGTATTTGCAACACATGAATGGAGGAAGCAATATAGCCAAGCCAGGGTAATTCATGTTGTGGACTCAACCTTGGATCATAGTGCATTAATCTTAACTGACCAACAATACCCCTAAAGGCACAAACAAAAGTGATTTCTCTTTGAAGTAGCATGGAGTAGGCATGAAAAATGTCAGGAGATTATACAAGAAGTTTGGAAAAGCCAGCTGGGTGTGCACTCACCAATTGAGTTAATTGGAGGGCTAAAGTAATATGCTGATAATTTAACAAAGTGGAGTCAAAATGACCTGGGGTTCTGTTCAAAGAAGAGTCAAGGAAAAAGGAAGCTACTTCAAGAAGTTGTTCAAGCAAATCGAGATGGAAGCAAATCGAAAGAAATTGATAGTTTAAGAAGAGAGATTAATGAGTTGCTTGATGAGGAGGAAATTAGATGGAATCAAAGATCGAGAGTCGATTGGCTGAAACTAGGGGATAGAAATACACAATACTTTTACCACAAGGCTTCATAAAGAAAGAGGAAAAATGAAATTAGAGGGTTATGGGACAAAAATGGGAAGTGGTGTGAAAACATGGGGGAGATAGCAAATATTGCCACTGATTATTTCTCGGAACTTTTCACAACATTTGTGAGTACCCAAATTTCCACAGATGGGCTAACCTAGTAGTTGGACTCTTAATTTACTTGATTTGGTGGGTTTTTGGGTTTCCCACAATGGTTAGCTCCTGGGTAGATTCACTCAAAACCCGTTAATGTAGGTAGCCTCTCTCACCGAATACCTTTCTTTTTATGCTTAGTCACTTTTCTAGTCCCTCTTCTCTAGTGTCTAACCCCTTCTTCGTCTTCTCTTCACCTATTTATAGCTTGATGGTAATGGGCTGATAATGATTGCCCTCTAGCATCACTCGTGCAGGTGGGGCCCAATTTGATTATTCCTGACAAGAAGTTATTTTGCGTTGGGAATAGGAGCGTGGATGTTGGAGCTGGTGTTAGCCGACGAACATTGCTCAATAGTATGGTTTCCCAAGGCATTCCCAATGCACCGAGGTATAGCCGAACAAGGGTGGTACCGAGTTACTATGTATGAGGACTGTTTTGTCGTGCACTAAATTCCCGAATGATGGGCCAACGCCTTTGGGCCACTTAAGAATGGCCATGAGGAATAGTGGGCTCAAGGCCAAACACTATTCATGGGCCAAGTTGGATTGGGCCTAGGAGAAGATGGGACTCCTGCTATATACTGCACAATATCCTTTCCAACAAAAGTTGTGGAGGTTGCTGAGATAGTGCAAAGATGTATTACTCAAGAGATGAATGCGTAGTTGACAAAAGAATTCCATAAAGAAGAGATCATCCAAGTCATCAGTCAAATGCACCCGACAAAAGCACCAGGCCCCAACAATCTGTCAGCTATCTTTTATCAAAAATATTGGGATATTATAGGAAGATGTGAGTAATATCATTTTAAATACCCTCAACTCTAATGCTCCTCTAACTGATCTAAACAAAACAAATATTGTCCTTATCCCAAAAACTAACAGCCCATCTAAGATGAGTGAATTTAGACCTATTAGCCTCTGTAATGTAACTTATAAAATCATCTCAAAAGTCTTAGCTAATAGACTAAACCGATCCTTGATTCCATCATTTCAAAAAAACAAAGTGCCTTTGTGCTGGGGTGACTTATAACTGATAATATTCTTATTGCTTTTGAAATTATGCACTAACTAAAGAAAAAAAGAGACGGAAAAGAGGGCTATATGGCTATAAAATTTGACATTAATGAGGCTTATGATCATGTGGAATGGGTTTTCATTGAAAAAATTGTGGTAAAAATGGGTTTCAATAATAAATGGATTAGCCTTATGATGAATTGCATCTCTACTGTCTTTTACTCTATTCTGATTTGACATCATTTGATTGGAGGATAAAAACACCTATGTTTTATATAGCATTCTTATAAAATTTAATTTCTTTTATAAATTATACTTATTGTGCTAATTTCAAGGTTTATAAACGTGCAATTTGGAATATGACTCAATTATCATACATATAAATATGGTTTATATATAAAAAATAAATAAATAAATCACATTTATAAACTTGAAGTATGGTTATAACTCATAACACATTATATATATATACATATATATATATAAAGACATGGTTTGTGGATGGCAAAAATATCATCTCCTGATTCAAGATGGATTGAACATGAACGGGCAATATGGAGACCATGAAAAAACTAAAAAATGCTAATAATTATAAAATCTCATATTTTTATCCTTAATAACAAAACGGTGTGTATAGGAAGCAAACGGTGTGACTTAGTTGTGGTTGCTATTGTTCATCTTGCAGTTGGTTCTAGGCAGCCCAACATGCAAAGACATGGTCTTCTACTCCTCTCTAGTACACATACATCGTTTACTCTCTCGACAGTATCTTAGTTTTTTATTTTTTCAAAAATGCACACATGTTAAATTTATTACATCACAATAACAAAAATCAGGTTAAGAATTAAAATAATATATATTTTTTCTAGAATAAAATACACAAGTATGAACAATTTGAATTTTCTACTAAAGAGTATTATTTCAAGAATTTTTTAAGAGTTAATAAAATTATATAATGACTATATTTAACTTATATAGGAATTATAGATGTATTTACTATTTTAAAATGTCTCCATATATATATATATATACACAGGTTATAAGCTAGTTTTAATAATAATAAAAAAATTATGAAAGTAGGATGTTAGGAGCCGGAGAGAAGCTAAAACATGCAGCAAAAAAACCTAACTTGGGCTGGACTGCTGAATTAGTAAATTAAAAGGAGTAAGCTATATATGTGTAGCCAAATTAGAATACGTCATAATAATTTACCATCTTGATGTATTTCTATCCATGTACACTCCCAATGTACCTGAGTCTTTTTGATTAATGATATTTCGTTATTTATTAAAAAATTAAATTTGTATATGAACTATCATAATTGTAATAATAATTGTTAATAAAAACCGATAAATGAAAACTTTTCATTATAATGAGTCATTCATGTTCGAAGAGTAGTTACAACATGTTATAAAACATGTGAAGGGAACATTTCATCCTAGACCTATTTTTGATAAGTGAACAACTCGTCCTAGACATTAACAAACCTAAAAGTAAATAATGAAAGAAAATCTAAATCAAATAATCATTCATAGGAACAACTACAAACAACCATTAACAAACCTAAAATTAAATAATGAAAGAAAATCTAAATCAAATAGTCATTCATAGGAACAACTACAAACAACCATGACAATTTCATTACGGAAATTTGGTTATTCCCTACTTTTTTTTGCATGCCATAGCTCCAATACAATGGCTTCCATTATCACGAACTACCCCCGAACCATACCATATTATGTTCTACAATTTCCTTTTTTTGATAGGCATTGTTATACAATTCCTTGATGGCCAAATTTATCTTATATTACATACCTAATACCTACAGGAGGTCTACACTCTTCAACAACCACTCTTGTTTGATTAGTTTTCAAAGCTTCCATAAATTTCCTTATAAAGATTAGAAGCTATTTGCACCAAATTCATTGCTATCTAGCTTCACTCACCCACCTTTGGTTCTAATTGTACCATAACAGCTAGGCTATATTTAGCATGAACTCCACCTCCATGACATGCCCATTTTGCTAATAACACTATACCTATGGAAACATCCTGGTTGGTCTCTAGACTTCCGACGCTTCTGAGCACTCCTATATTTCATGTGTCACTGATTCTGCACTATCCCCACATATTTCACTTGAGAATCATGAAATTATTTTCCTACAATAATGATTGAGCTTATTCATAGGTAAAATATTGTGGATCATCTTTCAAGTAAAAAGTATAAGTTATGGCTGCACATTTAGTCTCCAATACAAAGAGAAGTACTTTTTTGCACGTCACAACACATCATGTTTGATATGATGTTTAGCTTAATAATTGTCTTTCAAAGCCATCATTCTTTTTGTAATGAAAATATTGCAAGCACTTTGACATGTTTGATATAATGTATAGCTATATAATTTTCTTTCAAATTCAATATTAGTACATTCAATGCATTTAGTGTGCCATTCTGGTGTAATGCGTGGACTTGTGTGGTAAAATATGTCAAAGTATTTCTCTGGAATTGGAGGAAGGAGAAAAACGTTGAAAGCAATGGGATAATGTTCTATATTATTTTCTTGGGCAATCAGTTTGCTTTTTGTGCTGATGAATGAATCAGGCTACTTATGAGCAGTTGACTCGTGCAAGTTGCATTTAAGTTACACCTGCCATGTTTGTCAACTGTTAATAGCATTTTTGTTTAGTCACATGGGTGGTGTTTCAGTGTGTTAGTGATTCCTTTGACTACTAAAACAAAGAGACACAAACCATGAAGTTGACTTAAACTAATGTAGGAGTATAATTATTGAATTATCAAAAAAAGAAAAATACAAGAGTGTGTAAGACATTTTGTCAAACACATGGT
This sequence comes from Quercus suber, assembly GCF_002906115.3. Taxonomy (NCBI): domain Eukaryota; kingdom Viridiplantae; phylum Streptophyta; class Magnoliopsida; order Fagales; family Fagaceae; genus Quercus; species Quercus suber. The sequence continues at coordinate 667,836 of NW_027069627.1, read as the reverse complement.
GTACATGTTCTAAATGGGAATGAATACAAAAATGCAGGAGTGAGTGAGACATTTTGTCAAACACATGGAGTACATGTTTTAAATGGGATTGAAATGAAAGTTTAACAACATGAATCCACTCAAAAAATACAAAACTAAAGAAAAAACCTTCAAAATGATCCATTGAAAAAAAATCAACATTAGAATGTTCTATTATGAAAGAGGAATCTAACTTCTCATGAGAAATAAATGGTCTATTAGATATTTTTCATAGAGTAAAATCAAGCCACATACAAATTGTTCTAATCAGGTAGAAACTGATTGTCTCCTCCATGTGCTTGATCAAACCCGGCAAAAATTTCAATAGATTGCGGTGCCCGAATCGATTTGTACGGCTTAGTGCTTCTTCTCTCACTACAGAGGGAGAGCCATTGGTGGAGTTTCTTGGTGATGAATAATTCTATGGAAGCATCTGTGGCTATGAAGTTTGAAGTTGTTGATAAGCATAAAGAGGGCAGGAAAAAATCGCTTTTTTCAAAGATTTTGTGTGGTACTTACTTAAACAATTAAATAAATTAAAAACATTAAAATGATTTGGAACATTGCTAGCCTGTGAAGTCTTGGTTCGAGTTTGTTTAGCAAAATAGAGGAATACTTATTTGAAGAAATTGTTTAGTGTGTGAGGGAATGTAAATTTCGGAGAGATGGAGCGAGAGAAAGGTATAGACATAAGAAAAGAGTAACAGATGCTGTTGTTTGGTCTTTTATAACTACCACCCAAGGGACCAAACGTTGTGTCTCTGGTTTATTATTGGCAATTTTTTTTTTTGGAACGAATTCAAGTGAGTTCAAACCCCAAAAGATACAATTCTTCAGTGTTTTTAAATGTAACGTGGCAATAATTTACGTAGTCACTTGATGCAATGAGAAGTGGTCAAAAAAAAGTCAAATGTTTCGATTATTAGTTATTAATATAGATATAGATTTGAAGATAGAGAAATCTTTGAAGAAGTCTTATCATTGGAGTATTGGAGAGGGTTACTCTCTTGAAGATGTCACAAGTCATTAAAACAATCATTAATAAGGCTTTAAAGTTTAAAATATCATGCCTAAGAAAAAATATGGCTATTGGCTTAATTAATTTATTATACAAATTAATAGTATGTTATACATAGTACTTGGCTTGGATTAGTGATATTTAGTGCATTGAATTTGTTGAGATGAAGATATGTGACTAAAAGTAGACATGTGTTATCATCGTGATGAGTCTAGTGTAACTAGACACTGGCTCAAACTTTGCCTTTTTATATTAATATAGGATTCATAATGTTTTAGCGGGTGCTACACGTATGGAAACAATTCTTATCAATAATGTTTTATGTTAAATGTTGAAGTTATCCTTGTATATGAAATGGAGTTAAAAAATAACAAATGTAAATTTCAAGCTGATATCTTTCCTATTAAAGAATTAATTAAAATAGATGAATACATAACGTTTATATTGATATAAGTTTAAAAATACCACCTAATTAACGAGTAACAAGTAATCTAATTTCCTAGATAGCTTGACAATTAGGTAACAAAATATTCTTGGAAGCTTCCATTTGCATTAACTTCAAGATAACTTGGATTGGTAGAGAAAGAAAACTATCCACAAAATATTGATAGGTACCATGTACGTATGTATTGTAAATTGTAATCACAAACGGTCCATGTACAATTTTCCGACAACCAACCAACCAACTAAGATATTTGCTTAAAGCACTCACAGTAGTGGAGCTAAATAGCTATATAGCTATTTTAGCTCCACCAAAACACAAAAGGATAAGAATTTTTTTGTAGTAGCTCAAATTTATGTTGATGATATTGTTTTTGGTGCTACTAATGATTCTCTTGCTCAATCTTTTGCAGATGAAATGAAGGCAATGTTCAAAATGAGTATGGTTGGTGAACTAACTTATTTCTTGTGATTGCAAGTGAAGCAAACGGATTTTGGAATCTACATCAACCAAGCAAAGTATGCTAGAAATCTAGTCAAGAGATTTGGACTTGACAAGGCTGCACATGCTAGAACACCAATGGCTGCAAATGCAAAATTAACCAATGATCCATCGGGTGAGTCTGTTGATGTTATATTATATAGAAGCATGATTGGTTGTCTTTTGTATTTAACTACAAGTCGGCTTGATATTGCTTTTAGTGTTGGTGTATGTTCTAGGTTTCAATCTAATCCTAAGGTTTCACATTTGAATGTTGTTAAAAGAATCATAAAATATGTTGGTGGAACTTGTGATTATGGATTATTTTATCGCAAAGAGTCAAATCTATCTCTTACTGGATTTTCTAATTCTGATTGAGTCAGCAATGCCGATTATAGAAAAAGCATCATTGGCGGGTGTTTTTATGTAGGAGCCAATCTTGTTGCTTGGATGAATAAAAAACAAAATTCTGTGTCTTTATCTACTATAGAGGTAGAATATATTTCTCCTGAAAGTTGTTGTTCACAGCTTCTTTGGATGAAAAAGCTTTTGAGTGATTATGAGATATCACAAGACACCATGGTTGTTTATTGTGATAATTCTAGTGCTATCAATATCTCTAAAAATCCCATTCAACATTTCAAGACTAAGCACATAGAGATTAAATATCACTTTATTAGGGATTTGGTTGAAAGAAATATTGTGGCTCTTGAGTATATCCCTATTGAACCTCAAAATGCTGACATCTTCATCATACCTCTTGATAGAAGTAAGTTTAAGACACTTTGTTAAGTAATTGGTGTGATTATGTGTCCCTAGTCTCCTTTGGCTTTCATGGTCCTTGTGTTGGATCGTTCTACTCTTTGTGACCTTTCTTCTATGTTGTTTCTATTTTTTTTCTTTGTTTTTCTAGGATTTGCACTGCATAACATTTATGCATTTCATTCTAAGTTGTTTTTGTTATTTCTTAAAAAAAAAAAAAGAGAAGTAAAATGTGTTTTGCATTATCTCTTGGATTTGAAATAAAGGTTGGCCAATTTATTTTTACATAACATGTTTATGTACCTTGTTTAGCTTGAATGAGCTTATTTATTGCACTTTACTAGTTTGAACTTTGTAGTGCATGTTGTGTGAGAAGATGTTTATAGTTTTTTAATTATCATTTTTTCTTGATCTTGAAGTCACATGCCTTTGATTATTGGAATTGAACTTATTGAGAAAGACATAAATAATCATATCACCACTGTTTATTAGTCAATCATAAACATCTTAGTGCATATCATAAGATTTTGTACTCGAGAAAGTGTAGCACATGCACAAAAAGAACATAAGGTGTAGCCTCGGTTGAAATGCTAAAATTGGTGTGTACATTATTGGACTATAATGAATTAAATCAATTAAAATTGGTGTGTACATTATCCTAACTACTTTAATAAGTTTCTGATCAAATAAAATTGGTGTGTACATTATAAGACAAATTAAGAAACTTATATGATTGCAAACGAGTTTTCTAAGAGATGTGAGAGTTATATGATGTAACTCTTTATGTGATAGTCTCTTTTTAATTTATGTGATGAATTTTGTAGAAATTGTGCTTGATTATTATTCTTATATCACCTCACATATATCTCAAGTTTTTGCTAGTTGCACACACTACACAAGTTACTTTTTACTAAATTTTGTACATATTATTCTGTATGCTCATGTTTTGGCCATCCAAGATTGAAAATTCCTTGATTATAATGCAAAATATGTTTGAAATTTGAGAATTTAAGGAAAATTGATTGAAAATCTTATTTTTGTAAGATCTAGGTTCAATATAAGTGTTTTTGAAAAGCATTTTATCTCAAACTCATGCATTCTATTAATAAAATACTATGCTTTAAGGAGTTTCTGTTGAAATTTGCTCTGTTTTTCAAAAATGTGTTTTTTTCCAAATTTTCGATCAATCGAATTTGTTTTTCAACCGATCGAAATTGCGATTAAAAACTTGGTTTGAATCTACTTGGCTCGATTGATGCTGGATCAATCGAATGTAATTTTCAATCAATTGAATCTATTTTTCGATCAATCAAAAATTGCACAGAGAGTTTTTTAAAATCTTTAGCTTTTCACGTGTTACACACTTTTTTAAACTTTTCAAAAGCTCTTCTCTCTCTCTTCAATCGGTCAAGGATTCAAAGCAAATTTTTGTCATTTTCCCTCTAATCTTTTGAAAGGGTTTTGTCTTCTAAGGCCGGTAAGACCTTTTGCCCCTCATTTTTCATTTATTTTCGTGTTTCATGCATTTTTTCATGCATATTTGGGAAAATTTTGAACCTATGAATTTTTGGAGATTTTGGTGTTTTCAATCTTTTCTTTCAAAATTGATCATTGGGTTTTTGTTGTGGGATGATATAAAACTGATCCTTGTAGTTTAATTTGATCATTTTGGTGAATTGGGAAAAATTTAATTTTTCTAGGGCTTGAAACTGCTCAAATTGGGGTTTTTGTTCAATTGAGCTTAATGTGATAAAATTGGCTTGTTGGGTTGATTAATTTGATCATTATATACTGTGATATATCTTGTGTAATGATCAATTGATCAAATTGTTGAGTGTTTTGAAAGTGGGATTTCAAAATTTGGAGTTTTTGATATAAACTCTATGCTCAAGCCAATTTTGTAATTTCAAAGTCAAATTAAACCCATTCTCATTGCATTAGAGCATGCATCATGGGTTGATATTGTTCATGCATCATATAGATTGTTATTTTCTATACTATTTCTATTCTAACTTGTAGTATGCCCTTAGTTTTTCTTGTTTTTTGTCTTTTGTCTATTTTTCTGTCTATCCTTTCTACTCTTTAGCATCATGGAAGACTAGAGCCTATAGGAAATCCTCTTTTTCTACTCCATCCTTTGATAGTGAGAGATTCTTGAGTGAGAAAAACCAAGAGAGGTATGAGAAGCTGAACATTCTTAGGAATGTATGGGTTGAGCATAAGGTAGTTTTAGATGAGTTTGACCCAGAAATTAGGAGAAACTTTGAGTGTAGGTGCTAGTTGCCTTTGTTGGATGTTAATCATCTTCCTCTGGCTATCTTGATTAGAGAGTTCTACTCGAACCTCTTTGTCCACTCTTATGATTCCAACACTCTGGTGAGAAGTTGGATATGAGGTGAAGAGTACACCATTACTCGTTCGGTAGTGGCCTTTGTTCTTGGGGTGCCTGTGGTCTAGCATCCGGTCTATCCTTATGATAAGTCTCCTCCTCTAGATGACATCATGTCATATCTTACTAGATCTTCTATCCAGTGGAGTTCTAATCCTAAGATTACCTTTCATGAGTTGACCAAGATTCATTATCTCTCTTTTTTTGGATTTCTTGCCATTCCATCTGGCCCATCTCTCATTTGCATATTATTCTTTTAGAGAGACGTGCATTTTTGTATGCTCTTGTCACAAACGCTCCCATGAGTTTTTCTCATCTTTCATTCGTTCTTTGATTGAGGTTCATAGGAGTAGTTTTTCTGCTCATGCTATTTTCTTCCCTGTTTTTATTCATAGGATTTTATTACATTTAGGATTAGAGTCTTTTCCTGCTTCTAAGCCCGTGCATATTATAGGTCCCATAAGTGCTACCTTCTTTAGGCAAAGGGTTGCTCAAATGCAAGCTAGCTCTAAATGCCCTAGAGTAGATTCTTCCTCTTTGGGTGTTGCACCTCCTCCTCCTCCTCCTCTTTCTTCTTCTTCTTCTTCAGGTGATCCTACTACTGATGCGTATGTGGATTGGATTGTTGCTGCTGCTCCTCCACCTTCTACTTTGAATGATTCGAACATTCGTCGTATGTTGGAGACTGTCATGATCGTTCAGGTGGCTCATGGTCAGCTTTTGGTGGACATGCTTGATGAGCTTCGATCTTTGTGAGCGGATTTGGAGAGTCTTAGACGATCACCTCCACCACCTCCTTTTGATGATGAGTGATTACGCTTTGGCAATTCGTCAGAAAAAGGGGAAGTACATTTGGATAGGAGTTTTTGTTGATAGGAGGAGATTTTTGTTGTTTTAGAGCTTTGGGGCCTGTAGATTGTATCTAGGAGCTTCATCTACATTTTTTTGGCTCTTGATATATTTTGTTTTAGTTGAGTTGTCTATGATAGGGGAGATACTTTGATGTATTTATATCTGTTTCTTATTTCACATTGTGCTATATTGATTATTGATTTATATTTATGAGGTTATTCATGATATATGTCTTATAGTTTATGCTTATGTGAAATCAAAAATTTATTTTGTTTTACTTGTATTTTTCACACATGCATTTATGTGTTTGTTGAGTGTTTCAAGAATATACAGGTTGATTCAGTCATGCTGCTGTTTACACTTACAACTGATAAATAGTAATTAGGTTGAATTTGTATTTGTTGGGCAATGTTTTTGTGACTTTGAGCACTTTGTCTAATTTGTATTTTGTCACAAATTGCCAAAGGGAGAGTTTGTTGGGTTCTAAGACTTTAGGTTTAAATATATTAGAACTTCATTTGGTAATGTTAGCAAACCATGATCAAAACGTTTAGTCTTGTTTTAGACTTGCTTAAAGTATGTTTATGTGTAAAGTTGGAATCAAGTATACTGTAGGATTTACTGTGTAAATCTACCTGACTCGATCGATCGAAACTCATGCAGATTGTTTTTCTGTAGAAATTTCCAACTTAACCCAAGCCTGTTTGATATGTAGGGTTTTATGTTTTTCCTTAAGTATAAAAGAAAAAACCCTAATCACGTTTTGTAGTTGTTGTTTATGCTGTGTATGTGAATCTCTTGTGAGATCTAAAGATGTTTGCCTTCATATATGCTTAGGATTGTCAAGAATTAAGATTATGTCAAGATCTTGATGATCAGTTCGGTTGCTGCATAAAGAGCTCAAAGATATACAAGCGGGAGTGCTTGTGCTTGCTGTGAATCTAAGAAAGAAGTAGTCCGTGTACTCAAAACTATCACGTAGTCGTGGTAGTAAGTTCTTACTCGAGATAGCAATAGGATGTTAGTAGTATAAGTTGTTATTATGTAAACTTCAATTCTTTCATAGTGGATTTATTTTATCTTGAGAATAGCTAATTTAAATCCTCCCCAGATTTTTTATCGGTTCGATTTTCCTAGGTTATCATATCATTATGTTATTTATTTTCCGCACTTTACAATGATATAATATATTTGTGTTAACTTAGATTTGAATAATTTGACTAAGTAATCATTTGGCTAATTAACTAGGTTAATCTAGTTGTGTTTTAAGGGGTCTAAAAACGTACATGCCTCTCTACCCCAACTATCTCCTTCAAACACACTCATCTCTTTCTCTCTCTCTCTCTCTCTCTCTCTTTAAGGTTTTGCAACTTGGCTTTACAGAAGCATTTAATTTTTTATTTTTTATTTTTTATTTGGGTGAGAAACAAACACACACAAGGAAGAGAGAAATAAGGTTCTAACACAAAGGCACACCATATCTCTACTTAAAAGCCATGGTAAAGTTACTGTTAAAGTTTTGGTAAGATGTATTTTTATTCACTCAAGGACTCAACTATATAGGGGCCCATTAAGGATCCAAGAAAGCTTGTCAAGAAGAGGCCCATACAGTTGCAACTTGCAGGGTTTATGGCCGTTCGTATTAAGTTTGATTGTATTTGCATGATCTTCTAAAAAATATAAACAAAAAAGAGAGTAAGAAATGGACAAAAATCAACGAATGGAATAAGAATATATATAATGATAATACCAGCCAGCACCATAACATTCTGCATGAATAGCCAATTGGTACTTCAACCATCATCAATCATGATCAAATTGCATGTCCATCAGCTACGGTCTTCCCACATTTTTTCATCCAAAGGCTAATATGATGCAACAACTATGTCGATACTAAGCTATAGTAATTGATGAAGTGCAATACTTTCTGTATCTTTTTTTCCATCTCAGGTGTCTTTTTTTTTTCCTCAGAACGTAAGCCTCTATTAATATTTAAGATTTTGAAGGTTATAATAAATGGTTATTTGTGACACGGTGTATCATCTTTGACTTTTAGAATATTTGTCCACAGTGTTATCATTAGGTGTTAACTTCTCTGTTAAAATCCTAAAAAGATAAAAATGGCACCCCCACTCATAGCGCTTTTAATGAGGAACCTTCATCTCATCCATCATGTGTTAATCATCCTCTTGTGTCACTTATCATTTTAATATAATATAAATAATATGATCATCTAATCCGCTCACTTGTGTCTGTGCCTAGTATCACTATCATATTTACAAAGGAAGAGGGTTGTGGTAGTAGGATGACGATCATGGTAAGATTTAGTCACTTTATTATGAATAGATCTATGAGGACCACATTGGGGCACCTCTCAATATATGTGGTTGATTCATACTAATTTGCTGAAGATTTATAGTCAACCAAAATTTGGGATTAAGACTTGATTGTTGTTGTAACAAAATTACCATCTTGGAAAATCGCTACTGAATAATAACAAGTAGCCTTATAAGTTATAACAACAACAAACTTATTCTAGTTTGTGCAGAGAGCCAAAATATAAGTTTAAAAAATATTTTTTTCACCACACAAATTTATAAGACATAATGATAACATGCAGTGATTATAGATAGCCTAAACTCATCTTGGAAATTGTTCGATCAATTGCATAGCTTAGAACAATTGCTAAAATGGTTAAAAATAAAAGGTGTACCACTACAACCTGAGAGAGAACACAAACAAAAAGTACAACATATAATAGTGATGAAGAAGATGAAAGTTGAGAATTGAAAAAGAGATATGTACAGAGAGCATGAGAGAAGAACCAAAACACGTTCATCTCTCTCTCTCTCTCTCTCTCCAAGATTTCGTAACTTGGTTTTACCAAACATTTGATTTCCTAAAAAACTAAAGCAATTGCTAAAGTTACGGTGAAATTACCACTCCTCTTCATGTGTTGCACCTCTCTCGCCCAGCTATATCCTCCCAAGTCCCAACACACTCATCTCTCTCTCTCTCTCTCTCTCTCTAACCAAGTATATTTACCGAAACATTTTTTATTTATTTCCTAAAGCTCTTCAAATTTCAATCAACCCCAAAAAAGAAAACCATATATATTCTCTACAATTTTATATTCTAAACACTTCTCTCAAAAATCTTGGCCCCTTGTCCAATACAATTTTACATTGATTTCATTCTAAGAACATTTGCATCAAATGTTGTAAAATCGCATAAGACCCTAAATCAATATATACATTTGATTTTGTGTATATATTTCGATTGCATTCTAATGTATTAGGAAACAATGATTTTATATCTTTTTATTTATTGATAGTTTATGAATACTAAATGGATGTTTATTTCAATTTTCATGATTATTTTTTTACTTATGCTCTTGCCACCTAACTTAAAATCTTGGTTCCTTCTCTTTACCCAAAAGATACTAAAGCTACTGTAACGATCCAAGGAAAAACACTAGTCACATCTACACTATACCTCAAAAGGACTAGTCACAATTGAGATTCCTTGTAGTTGTTAATAAGGCTCAGTTCAACCCAGTAAATACCCAATGTGGGACTCATCACATAATCAATCAATTAAATTGGGGCATCACAGCTAATGTTATGGCATGTTTGGTTGGGATGATTTTGAGGAGAATGGAAAAAAGCAAGTGGAAAATAAAAGAGGAAATGGTTAGGAGATTATTTGGCTGGAAAGAAGGAAGAGATAAAACTGATAAGACTTGGTTGTTTTCTCTATTACTCACCAAATCACGATTTCTCTAAAATAGTGAGAAAACAAGAGATAAAAAGTTGTGCAAGTAAAGACTATTTGGTCCTTTGTGCTTCTTTGTTCGTTCTTCCTTTTTTTTTTTTTTTTTTTTTTCTCTTAAAAAAAAAAAATAATCTTTGCTCCTCCTGCTTTCCTTCTTCTTTCTTCTTCTTCTTCTTCTTCTTTATTATTATTATTATTATTATTTAGTTTTTACTCCTGTGAACCTACTTCCTTTCTTCGATTTCTATCTTTAGTTTTTTTTTTTTCAACTCTTTCTTTCTTCAATTCTCACTTCTAGTTCTAACTCTTTTCTTTTCTATTTTTACTCCTTCCTGCTTCCATTTTAAGCTTCTTTGTTTTTTGTTTTTGAATCTGGATGCCTCTTTTTTATTTATTTAATTGAATTAAAAAAATATCAGGATATGTTTCGGTTTTAGTTTTTTGGGATATGGTTGTAGTTAATTGATATTTGATAGTCCTACTTATCTTTTTATTTTCCTCATTGTGTGTGTGTGTGGCTTTTTTTTTTTTTTTTTTTTTTTTTGTTTATATCCATAAATTTTATACTAATAAATTGTATAAGCCAAACATGAATGAATTGGCTTGCAAACATTAAAGGTACTATAAAACATTCATCTACCATAAAGAGCAAAGAATAGTAAAAATAATGTTATTAATTCCGTTTTAGACCACGTTTTTGTTTGTTTAGTAGAACGGAATATTTTGGTACTGGCCTCTTTCTGCATACTGTTTTAGGATATTTCGTAATTCTTAAAAAAAGCTTATATATATATATATAAAAGAAGTGTTACACTTATATAAAATAACGAATTTAATTTAATTTGTAAAAAAAAATAAATAAATAAAGTGGGATTAAAAAAATATTTCTTATAATTTTTCTACAAATAAAATTCACATTTTGGATAATTGTAAAAATAATATTTAACTTATTGCATGAACAAATGTTATTAATATTTTAATTAATATATAGATCTTAAATCTATAATAATAAAGAAAAATTATGCCCACAATATTTTCACAATACTTAGATCTTAAATGTTCATTTTCCCTCAAAATATGTTACATTTACAAAGTTACATCTAATGTAACTTGACATTATCTAATATAGATCAATGGTTTGATTTACACAAATACAAAACCAATCAGAAATTGGTTTCCTTAGCCACTACAGCGGAGCCACCTACTTTGTATTGCCAAAGTCAAGCCATTTCACAGTATCCTTAACTCATTGATATTGTCCTTGCCTGATATCATTAATGCTTTCTATTCTCATATCTCTTAAGTTATTACACTTTCAAAACTAATTTTATCATGTTTGTACACAATAATTGTGAATGAATTTTTGTCATGATATATTTCAATGACCCCATCTATGAGGGCAATGTATGGGTCATGATGCAAATTATATAGTTGGTATTGTTGAAGTTAGGACGTGTGTGTGTGTTTTTTTTGAGAAAACAGATTATGTGATTTGATTTATGATTATATAATTTTAGTGAACCTATTGTTATATATTTTGTAATATACAGGTGAAACTAAATTTGCAATAAAGAATGTATAATAAGATAGAAAACTTATTTTTACTACCAACCAAAAAAAAGAAAAACTTATTTTTAGTGGCTATAGGGACAGTGCCAATGAGATTTAAGGCTGCTCAAGCAAAATAACAAGGCCATCAAGGAATATGAGTTTCCAAAATGGCACACTATGGGTGCATGGTGAATTAGTGAGATACGTCTTCATATTAGAGGGGGAAAAAAAAACAAGGGAATTAAAAAAAATAAAAATAAAAATAAAAAACCAAATCTTCTATTCTATCCGTCTTTATTCATCACCACGTGAAGAAAAAAAAAAAAGAATTAGAAATTTTTCATGATTTATTCCAAATATGAATTTGTTTCTATTATTATTATTATGAAAATGCATAGGTTTAATTAGAATAGGTTCGAGCAAGAGATTATTGTCAGACATTCAAAGACATAAGTTAAATAGTTTTCCTACTTCTCCACGCGTAATAGCATTCTCCATTCATTGGATGCCTCGTCTGATCAAATTAATTGCAATTTCATAGCTGAAGTCAACTCTGAAAAAGAGACCTTCCTTATTTCTTTTTCACCTTCATTATGTTCACTTTCTACTCTCTGTTCCCTTCTTTCAGTTTCTCTGATTGAACTCTTATTAGTCTTGTTTACCGTTAATAGCCTTATTAGTCTTTGTATTTTGTGTCATTTTCGTTTGGTTTCTCTGTTCTCTTCCTTTATAGCTTTCTTTCTAGTTTTAAACTCATACCTACAATGGCTAACCCAGTCCCACTCCCAACAGATGCATTCCCTAGAGTAAATCTCATACCAAACCTTTCTACTTTGATAGACTTCGTTATGTCTCCGAATGTAAGGCTTAATTTACCTGATGATGATAGTCATGCTAATTCCAATCGAATATAATGTATTTTTTTTATAAATAATTTTCTTCGAGAAGAATGTTTTTTATTTCATGCTTTGTCTGACAAGAATGTTTTCTCTCTCTAAACTTTTCAGGATTTTATACAATCCATAAATAGATATACAATGTGGATACAGAACACAAATAATATTATAATCGAATTTAGCCCAGAAATCAAAGTTATGTTTGATTTTAGGGTTGCATTCAACTATAATATCGTTTGCATCTTATATTCACACTATATATGTATTTATAGATCGTATAAAATCTTGAAAAGGACTACAAAGTATGAAATACAAAAAAAGAATCTTCTCAAAGAAAATTATTATTAAAAAAAAAAAACTTATATTATATTGACTAAAATCACAAACATCATCATTAGATAAATAAAACCTTGCATTCGGAAACATAACAAAGTAAATCAAAATAGAGAGAGTTGGTATGAGATTTATTCTAGGAAATGCATCTGTTGGGAGTGAGATTGGGTTACCCATTGTAGGTGTGGGTTTAAAATTAAAAAGAAGACTGTAAATGAAGAGAATAGAAAAACCGAAGGAGAGGACACAAAGTACAAAGACTAATAAGGCTATTAACGGCAAAAAAGACAAATAAGAGTTGAAACAAATAAATTGAAGGAAGAGAACACAAAGTACAAAGTGATCAAAAGGAAAATGAATAAGAAATAAGGTAGGTCTTTCTTCTCTTTTCACTTTAGCTTTGAAATTGCAATTATTTTGATCAGCATCCAATGAATGGAGAATGCAATTATATAAGCGTGGAGTAGAAGAAAAACTATTTAACTTATGCACTTTATGAGTAATCTCTAAATGTCTGACAGACTGACAGTACTCTTTACTCAAACCAATTCGTTAAACTTATGCTCTAATTAAACCTATGAATTTTAATAATAATAATAATAAAGACAAATTCATATTCGAAATAAACCATGAAAAAAATTTTAGTTCTTTTTTTTTTCATCACGTGATGATTGATAAAGACCGTTAGAATAGAAGATTTTTTTTTTTTTTTTTTATACATATCAATATAATATAAAAAGAAGTTTGTTTATTTTTATACTTAACTCTCGTTTGTTTAATAGCATCCCATAAAGAAATTGATGAGTTGATACATAAAATTTTTCTTTGGTATTTGCAAGCAAATTGCAGACCAAAAAATTCAAATTCACATATGGTGAGAATTCGAATTTGGCCATCCACTATTTAACTCACATATACTTAAAAAAATTCTTTTTATCAAAATCTCTTTATGCATGAGATTATACAGAGCAGAGTTACAATAAATAAAATTTGAGTATATTAATTGATGTGTAAATTTTACATGACTATATGACAAGAAGTTTTTGCTTTTTGTCACAAATTTTTAAACAAAATTAATTTCTTATTTTAAAGATAAGAAATGTTCTACAAAAACCATAGTTAAAGAATAAGTCATGAAAAATTTCCAAGATAAGAAATAAAATTATTATTGGAAGTTCTTCTCAAAAAGAATTATTATTGGAACATATAAAAATTACAAAAGGAAATGAGAAAATGTAGAAAATAAATGAATACTAATAATTGCTAATTATAAAATACAATTGTAATGAAAATAATAAATATAAACAGATGAAATAAAAACATACCAGATAAAAATACATCCGCTACCAGCGGTGAAAAGTAAAACCTGAAATCATAAGAGACAAGGTGAATAAAGTATAAACTGTGAGATAAAAAATATCATGCTAACGGGTGTCAGTTGCATTTAGACCATGAATAACAATTCATTTTAGAAAAATTTTATCCCAACATTAATTACTTTTTTTTTTCCAAAAAAAAAAAAAAAAAAAAACCTTCGATTATTAACCATTACCCATTTCTTCAAAAAAAAAAAATATATTCACGGTTTTGCAACATATATCTGACAGAAAAAAGGTTTAAAGGCTCTTCAACTGTTCAAGAGCAATTGATGGCAATTGGGGATGCACTTCATTATGACTCTCAGCCACCATTAATTATATACATTCTACTTGTTTACTATTTTGATCAAATGGCAGTTCAGTACCTGGGGGGTAATATCTAACAGGTGTGTTTCTAATTTCTAACAGGGACTAATTCAGCGTTCTAAAATTATTTAATAATTCAATTCTTGAGAACCAACAAAATGTAGGGAATATGCACAGGCCAAAGAGTTTACACAGACAGAACTATTTATTCTCATTAGCACTATCATATTCCCCTTTCATAAAAGAAGGTTTCAAATTTCAAAATAGCTAAACTATCCAGTATCTAAAGAAAACAGAGTCCCATGACTTCATTTTACACAAATGATCTGTTTGGCCTCACCGACAGTCATCTAACTAGAACCATACAAAGTTCAAGCTAAAAACAATATATAGAACTTGGAAATAAAAACAAAACCATTAGAATCCGGCAGCAAAGGATAAGATTGAAGGGATACTACCTCTGTTTAGAATCTTTGAGATCTGTTGTGTCAAGCGAAGTGGTGATGGTAGGTGGCAAGTCTGTTGCTATCCAAGTTCTTTCTCAAAAGAACAGAGCTATTAAAAGAGACACTTCTAGAATGTTAGGAAATGGAGAACTGTTTAGAAAAAACTATGAAGTGCTTGGAGACGGTTGCTATGGTTTTTATAGGAGCTTGGGTATGGTGTATTTACGTTTTTTACCCTTAAAAAACTATACATTAGGAGGTCACTATGTCTAAAGATTGGTATGCGTGGAGTAAATGAGATGCAGGCTGGTAGTTGAGAGAGAGAGTTGCCGAAGAGTTTTAATGAAAAAGCTGGTAGTTGAGAGAGTTGCTGAAGAGTTTTAATGAGAGCCGTTTGTGATAGAGAGAAAAAGCTGGGAAGAGTTATAAATAAGAATTGAAGAGGTAAGAGTCCAAACGAGAAGAAGAGAGCTGGAAGAAAATATTTTTTATAGAAGAATAATGGGGATAAGGGAAAGCTGCAGAAAATTTTACTATTACTCACACCGGTCCCTGCAATTTCTTTATTACCCCCCACTTATTTACGCATCACTATTTCGATGAAAAAAATAAACTGACATGATACACAGGGCCCGCTTAATAAGAGATACAATTGATGTATGATACACAGGGCCCGCTTAATAAGAGATACAATTGATATAATTGTTTAAGATTCCAAATAAAAGAAGGCCTCACTTTTAAAAACAATTATATTCTAAAATGTATTAAAAATGTCCTTATTGTATCATAAAATGTAAAAGAGAAAAAACAAAAATAGCCAAATTTTAGTTAACAAAATTAAATTTTAAGAAACAAATTTATTAACTCTTTCTTAAAATATGCTAAAATTAAAATTAATACCAAATAAATTTATTAATAATACAACATAATTATTTAGATATATACTAAAATAGATATTATCAAATAAAAAATAAAAATAAAAATCTCTTATTTCTCTATCTCTCTGCCTCTCCGTCTATATTCTTACCTTTCTTTTCTTCACCTCCATTTTTATTCTTGATCTTTTTCTAAAACCTGTCAGTTAGTCTAGCTTAAAATTTTTCTTGGTTGATTTCTTTCTATTCACAGCAAATTCAAAATTGAAAAAGGAAGTCTACTCAGTTCTTTCCCTCTTTGTCTTTTCGAAAATGAAGTCTCAGATTCTTTTATTTATTTAACTTAAATTATATATATTTTTAGTTTATTTTACTGCACAATTGTTTGATGGCGGTCCCATCATTGGACACGTTTTTTGCTATGATAGAACCCTTCTCTACTTAGTACACGTTTTTTGCTTTAAAACTTAGCCATTGGATTATAGAGTACAGGCCCTGACCACATCTGCACTGCACAACATCTGCACTGCACAGCTGCACAAGCTGTACAGTGCGTAACTGTACAATGCAGTCTACAGTTATTACTTATAAGACAACATGGTTTCTTACACTTTTTTTTTATATAAACAACGTTTCTCATTTTATTTATTATTATAAATTATTATACCAATTAATAATTTAATATATATTATATCAACTTATTTGTATTAATTTACTGAACCAAATATTAAATTACTTTTTATTTGTTTTTCAAAAAAAAATTTAATTTTTATTTTTTTTTTTTTTTTTTTTTTTTTTTTTTTTTTTTTTTTTTTTTTTTTTTTTTTTTTTTTTTGCATTGCTTGAATTTGATTGTCGTGGTGTGTGTGTTGCCTGGTGGGTCGGGTGGGTGTGGGCTTGGTTGATTTTTTTTTCTTTGTTATCGGCTGTGGTGGTGGTGGTGGTTGTGGGTGTGGCTGATGGTAGAGTGGGTTTGTTTTGTGATGCTGTGTTGGCGGTGGTTGTGCCGTGCTTTGTGGTGCTGTGAGTTTTTTTTTTCTCTGCTGTGGACTGCTGGTGGTGGTGGTGGTGGGTGTGGCTGTGGCTGAAGGTAGAGTGGTTGTGGTTGGGGCTTTGGTTGTTATTTTTGGGTAGTAGGATATATTATTTTATTGTAGTGATTATATTATTTTATTGTGATGTGTATATTATTTTATTGTGTTAAAAACTAAAATAGATCTACTGCTGTAGCATGAGTGTAGGTAAAATAGATAAAGTGACTTTCTGTGTAGCTAAATAGCTAAAATTTTGCCTTCACTGCTGTGAATGCTCTAAGAGTCCAAACGAGAAGAAGAGAGCTGGAAGAAAATATTTTTATAGAAGAATAATGGGGATAAGGTAAAGCTGCAGAAAATTTTACTATTACTCACACCGGTCCCTGCAATTTCTTTATTACCCCCCCCACTTATTTACGCATCACTATTTCGATGAAAAAAATAAACTGACATGATACACAGGGCCCGCTTAGTAAGAGATACAATTGATGTATGATACACAGGGCCCGCTTAATAAGAGATACAATTGATATAATTGTTTAAGATTCCAAATAAGAGAAGGCCTCACTTTTAAAAACAATTATATTCTAAAATGTATTAAAAATGTCCTCATTATATCATAAAATGTAAAAGAGAAAAAACAAAAATAGTCAAATTTTAGTTAACAAAATTAAATTTTAAGAAACAAATTTATTAACTCTTTCTTAAAATATGCTAAAATTAAAATTAATACCAAACAAATTCATTAATAATACAACATAATTGTCTAGATATATACTAAAATAGATATTATCAAATAAAAAATAAAAATAAAAATCTCTTATCTCTCTATCTCTCTGCCTCTCCGTCTATATTCTTACTTTTCTTTTCTTCACCTCCATTTTTATTCTTGATCTTTTTCTAAAACCTGTCAGTTAGTCTAGCTTAAAATTTTTCTTGGTTGATTTCTTTCTATTCACAGCAAATTCAAAATTGAAAAAGGAAGTCTACTCAGTTCTTTCCCTCTTTGTCTTTTCGAAAATAAAGTCTCAGATTCTTTTATTTATTTAACTTAAATTTTAATTTTTTTAGTTTATTTTACTGCACAATTGTTTGATGGCAGTCCCATCATTGGACACGTTTTTTGCTATGATAGAACCCTTCTCTACTTAGTACACATTTTTTGCTTTAAAACTTAGCCATTGGATGATAGAGTACAGGCCCTGATCACATCTGCACTGCACAGCTGCACAAGCTGTACAGTGCGTAACTGTACAATGCAGTCTACAGTTATTACTTATAAGACAACATGGTTTCTCACACTTTTTTTTTTATATAAACAACGTTTCTCATTTTATTTATTATTATAAATTATTATACCAATTAATAATTTAATATATATTATATCAACTTATTTGTATTAATTTACTAATATTAAATTCTAGTATTAAAAAAGATACAATAAAAAATTTGGGTAAAAATATTACAAATATAAAAATATTTAATATATATATATATTATTTGATTAATATTTAAATATAAAAAACTCCACTTAAAATTTTCGCTTGAAACTCCAAAGTTGTTAGATGACACAATGGACATGTATACAAAAACTTACTACGTAAAACTCTGAAACCAAATGCTTCAAACTGAGACGTGGGTTCTTAATAAAAGGAATAATGGGGTACTGTGTTTAACCAATAAAAAAGTTACTTTTAATGCTTTTGGTTTATTGATTATGACTCTCTTTTCCTTTTTATTTTTTTATTTTTATTTTATTTTAAAAAAAATAATTCCCTTCTCGTTGGACAAATGCATCCAACCACAAGGTACACAAAAGAGCAAAATCCAACTCTAGCTTGTGCTAAAATTAAAGGGAAAATAAAGAGAGAAAGAGACAGAGAGAGAATGACTGGTCATTCAACCATAACACTTAAAGATTTTAGGGCACGGCTTGTGTCCAGTGAAAATTGGACACAAACTAGACCCAAGATTTTAAGCTCTGATTTTCTAGGAGCATGCACCAATGCAAGCCATGTCAGCTCTTTTCCAAATTGTGTCCTTTTTACCTGGGAGATTTGTTGCTTGGACCACAAGAATAAAGATTGGTTGTTGTCTGGAGCTCATTGGTGTTGGTGTTGGTGTGTTAGATGAATTTTGTCTCTTTTGCTCCAACAGCTTTATTCATGAGAAAGACGACAACTTTATTGAGCATCACATACGGCTATGTCAGGATCACCAGAGCACAAAGACGCAGAGGGAAGGTGAGAAGTGAGCTGACAAAAGGCAAAATAAATTCCTAAGGAAAATGTTAATAAGCACAGTATTGTGGGTAATTTTTTAATCCTTTTGGTAATTTTTTTATAATTTTTTTTAAATGAGACAAAAAAAGAAAACATTTGTAATATTATTTGTAATTTTTTGAAATTTTTATGGGTGAAAAGTGTGTAAAAATATATATAAAAATGTATATAATGTTACTTAAAAATTGAAAATAAATTGTTTATCAATTCTAGTCAACGGGCCTAAATATTTTAACACACAAGAGAAGAGGGGGAAAAAAATCTTAACATGCCGTGCTTGGTAAAACATTTACCTTCATTAAATTGTGAATAGATTTGGCTTTTTAATTTTCACCTGGGCTGGTTTAGAAGAAGGAACTTGGAAGTTTCCTTGTAAACAATTGATTATGGCACAGGCACAGTCAACAGAAACCTCTATCTAAAAAATATAACAAAAAGGTACACTACACTCAAAAAGATCAAATGGATAATGGATAATGGATCCATTGGTATCTGGATCTGTATCTGTATTCAGGATTCAGTATATCATATTTATTGTTTGTCAAGATCTCTGATCACGCTCTAAATATTGCATGATATATGAAAAAAAATTTGCAAGGTATGAAACGATGCTCCCAGCTTTCATGTTTTGGCAAAGTATCTCTGTTTACTAATTTTATGATTTCAATACTTGTTCTTCTGGGTCTGCTGCATTAACTTGCATTGAAGAGTCTCATCTTTATTTTTCCCTCCCTCTAGTAGCTGTAAACACAAGTACAACAATACAGCTTAGATGTAAAAGATTAAAAAGGAGAAAAACAAAAAAAGTCAAACTTCAGCAAACAAAAATTAAATTTTAAGAAATAAATTTATTAACTCATTCTTAAAATATGCTAAAATTAAAATTAATACCATACAAATTCATTAATAATAGAATGTAATTGTCTTGAAATATGTTAAAATAGATATTATAAATTTCAAAAAAAAAAAATCTATTATCTCTCTATTTCTCTGCTTCTCCATCTATATTTTTACCTTTTTTTTCTTCATCTTCAATTAGGTTCTTGATCTTTTTCTATAAACTCAGTAGTCAGTTAGTCTAGCTTAAAATTCTTCTTTGTTGATTCCCTTTCATTCACAGCAAATTCAAAATTGAAAAAGGGAAGCGTACTAGTCTACTTAATTCTTCCTCTCTTTGTCTTTCCCAAAATGAAGACTCAGGTAGTGATTGGATTCAACTTATTTTGCCTCTGCGTTTAGTCACTTCACGTTTTCTTCTTTTTTCTTTTTTCTTTTTTCCCTGCATGCGTTTGAGGGACAAAATTACTGTTTATGATAGGACCCTTCTCTGCTTAGTACACGTTTTTGGGCCAAAATGAAAAATTAGCCATAATTTTTAAACATTATAATTGGTAGGCTAAGTTTTCAGACTATATTTTTTACTAGCATCTCGAGTCTAAGAGACTCGATTTAAGGCCTATAAATCGAGTCTTTGAGGGTCAATTTTCATGTTCTGATTGGATCTAAGTTGACACTTTTTCCACGTGGCGTCCACCTGTAAATCGAGTCTTGGAGACTCGATTTACATCCATATTACATTTACAATAAAATGAAAAGATTTTGGCCTTTACGCCTTCTGACCTTAACAACAAAGAAAATATTATTTTTGACAACATCAACCACAACGACAACAACAATGATTCCATTGACTTCTTCGAGTTCTTTAGCGACCTCAGTTACTCTAAAAATATGTGTTCATCATTAAAAAAAAAAAAAAAACACATGGGTTGCAGTGAGAGGTCACAACGCAACCCAAGCCCAGCGCGACCTAGGTCACGTGAGACCTAGGCCTTTNTAAAAAAATGTTTTTCATTAAAAAAAAAAAAAGTGAGAAACCGTGTTGTCTATAAGTAACAACTGTGGGCTGCACTGCACAGTTGCACACTATGCAGTGCAGATGAGAGCAGGGCCTGTACTACTGTCATCTTATGGCTAAGTTAAAGCAAAAACGTGGGCCAAAATGGGAAATTAGCCATAATTTTTAAACATTATAATTAGTAGGCTAAGTTTTCAAACTATATTTTTTACTAGCATCTCAAGTCTAAGAGAACTCGATTTGGGGCCTATAAATTGAGTCTTTGAGACTCGATTTTCATGGGTTGATCACATCTAATGTGGTATTTTTTTCCACATGGGTCTACCTGGATATCGAGTCTCTAAGACTCGATTTATAACCCAAAAATAATTACAAAATATACTCAGAAGACCCAAAATACAGAAACAGCAAAAACACGGAAAGAAAGAAAAAAAGAAAGAAAGAGAGAAGAAGAAGAAGAAGAAGAAGAAGAAAAATGGAGATGCAAGCTCAAGCCAACCCAGCCGCGCCAAACCCAGGTCGCAGCGGGACCTAGGTCCCAACGCCACCCAAGCGTGAACAACCCAGGCCTAGCGCCACCCAGGCCGCGCGAGACCCAAGTCGCAGCACGACCCAAGCGTGCGCAACCCAGGCCAGCACGACCTAGGCGTGCGCAACCCAGGCGATGCCCACCCAGGATGGCCGCATTGGGAGGCAAAAACCATTTTTTTTTAATGAAAAACATTTTTTTACTTTATCTATTATTAGAAATGACTATATCAATTAATAATTTAATGTGTATTATATCAATTCATTTGTACAACAATGACACTAATTTATTGAATCATGTATTAAATTAATTTTTATTTATACAAGTTGAGACTTTAAAGTAGTCACGATTTTAGAAATATTACAATAACTAGATTCTATTATTCTATACTTTTATTTTTAGTTAAATTATCATTTTTAATTATAAATTATGTTTTATTTATCTATAAATTGTGTTTGAACTTGCGAACTAAACAGAGCTTATAAAATCTTAGATTTTTATCCTTAATAACGAAACGGTGTGGATAGGAAGCAATTTGCCTCTACTTGAACAGATAAGCTTGGGAAATGTTGAGTCAGTGAGCAATGACTAGCTTGGCACGTCATAGATTAAGAACAAAATAGCAGAAGTAATCCCGTCAAAAAGTTAGCGTGAAAAAGAGAAAAATATTAACTTTTTATAAATTTTTGTACTTACTGTTACTGGGGAGAGTAGTCTGACAATGTTCAGCAGAGCCAGCTTTGTGCGTAGTTGTAACTTGTAAAACTCGATCGCTTGATTTCTTTCATTGCAAATATTTAAAAATAAATAAAAATTCTCATTCGTTGACTATGGGCTATAGTTCACTTTGAGAATTGGGGACATTCTAGCATTTTATCTCCTTTTATTTTTTTAATTGGTAAAATGCCTCTGTTTCGAAACTATATAGGTGCGTGCCCCTGTTTCGATACTCAATAACTCTAAAATCGAGTTACTTAAAGTACTCGATTGGTTTAAAATCAAGTTGTGCTCGATCAAACTTTAAAAAAAAAAAAAAAATGGCATGAAACTCGAGTAAATGGAAATCGAGTTCCAAAACGCCATTATAGGGTCTAAAAACGTCACTATAGGGCTTAAAAACACCGCTATAGGGCCACTAAACCTGATATTCACACTTATAAAAAAAATTTCCAGAAAACCGCCACTATAGGGATGAAAAAACGGCGCTATAGGGCAAGTGAAACCCGGCAAAAAAATTTTTCCAGAAAAACGCCACTATAGGGATTAAAAAACGCTGCTATAGGACCACTGAAACCTGGTATTCACACTTTAAAAAAAAATTTCCAAAAAAATACCAATATATGGCTTAAAAATGTCACTATAGGGCATAAAAACGCCGCTATAGGTCTCTTGAATATGGGGCGATCACACTTGTAATTTTTTTTTGAATGGAACTCGATTTCCACAAGCTCGAGTTCCATGCAATTTTTATTTTTATTTTTTATTTTTATTTTTTAAGTTTGATCGGGCATAACTCAATTTTCTACGAATCGAGTATTTCATTGAAACTCGATTTTAGGGTAATCGAGTATTGAAACAGGGGCATATCCCTATATAGTTTCGAAATAGGGGTAAATTGCTAAATAAAAAAAAAATTAAGGGCAAAAGGCTAGAATGTCCTAAGAATTGGTGTAAAAGAGGCCATATTTATCTTTTGGGAAGAGATTTATTTAAGTTTTTTTCCTTTTCAACCAAAAACGGATAGGTACATCCCATAAAAAACTTATATAAATTTATTTATTTATATCATTCGATAAATTTTTATTATTATATTTTAATGTATATGACTATGAGCTGTGTAGCTCACTTTTTTTTTTTTTTAATAAAAAAAAAAATCTGCTGCTTTAGTTACTTTATCAACTTATCAACCATTAGGTTTTAGCTGCGTTTTAATTAGAAATTAAAGGGGTTTTTTCTTCCTTTTTTTTTTTTTTTAAATAGATTGAGAATAGGTAAATAAGTCGTATTTATCTTTTGGGAAAAGATTTAAATATCTTTTTTTTTTCTTTTCAATTAAAAAGGTATAGATATTTTCAATAATAAAATTTGACAGGAAAAACATTTATTTATATCATTAATTCAATAATTTTTTATTAAATTAGTTATAATGTTAGGTAAAATACCATTTACATCATTAAAGGTTTGAGCTAATACCCACTAGGTTCAATACATTTCAAAACTAAATTATTATTCATTTTTATCCTCTGTCTCACATGGTGAATAAGAACCAAATTGATTAATTTTGAAATATCTTAAAGTTGGTTGGCATTAGTCCAAATCTCACTGTTGTTAACTATATGTTACTTTAAAAGTCCGAAGCCCTAAAGCCATCCTGGTGCTTGCAAGACTAATCGCGTTACAAGTTATTAACAAAAAAAAAAAAAAATTATTTAGTTAAAAATTTTGCTCACATGTAAAAGTTTGTGAAAAATTAAACAAAAAACAATTCATTAAAAAAAATATATATATATATAAACAAATTACTTTTAAACTAAGATGTGACAAGTCTTATATTCTCTTTGGGCATTCACATCACTTTTCATTGTATAAAGAATTACTATGGTATTTTGAACGTATCAGTTAATTATTTATGATAATTATTGTGTAGTTACTATTCAAGTACAGAATAAAAAAATAAAAAAATAAACCCAAACAATTATTATTTATTATTCACATGGACAATAATCAAACAATTATTTATGATAGTTATACATATATCCACCGCTAACATTCTTATAAACTTGTATAAATATTATTTTTGTTTATTTTAACAAAAGAGTTTAATTTTTTTAATTAATGTAACCACTTTTTCAAAATACCCAAATTAGATTATCTGTTCTAAAAATAAAAAATTCTATAAAACATTTATTTATTTATTTTTCCATTTCACCTAAGCACTTTTCTAAAACACATACATTACTTACACACATCAATCTAAAAATTGAATTAAAAATTAATAAAATATGTCTTTACAATTAGATGAATTTAGTTGCATAGTTTCAAACAAACTAATTTGGCTGATTTCTTTGGATGGTGACCAAAATTTTGTATTTACCTTTTACTTGTAATTTATATTTTATATAACCACTTTTTAGAAATATACACATAATTCACACACACTAACCTAAAAAATAAATTAAAATTTTGCATTTCCCAACAAAAAAAAAAATTGCATTTATGTGATTATGTCATATGATGCAATTACTCTTATTCATCAAAAAATTAAATTTATAGAATAAAGCATGGTAAGGGAAAGTGTGAACTGAAAAGGATAAGGCATTGAAAATAACGTGTCAAATACTCAAAGGACATTCCTTTCCACTACAAGAAAAAAGACCTATTACAACAAATAATATTACAACAACAAAAATAATTGGAGTTATATATGCTATTGCATCTGTGTGTTGTTTTTTGTTGTTGTAATAGTAACTTAAATTTATTACATCAATTAAGATTGTTGCAAGAATTACCTTATTACATCTAAATGTGTTGTTGTAATAACTAAACCTTATTGTATTTTGAAATATATTGATGCAATAAGTAACTACTTATTTCACATCAAAATATATTGTTGTAATAGGTGAAAAATATTCTTTTTGTTGCAATAGTAACTTAAATGTATTACATCAATTTAAGATTATTGCAAGAATTATCTTGTTACATCTAAATGTGTTGTTGTAATAGTTAAACCTTATTTTATGTTGAAATATGTTGTTGCAATAAGTAACCACTTATTTCACATCAAAATAATGTTGTTCCTATAAGTAACCACTTATTTCACATCAAAATATTTTGTTGTAATAGGTAAAACCTTGTTTCACATCAAATGAAGTTGTTGTAATAGAGGTCAAGGACGACTTCATGCATTTGTGTATATTTACTTTTGAAACTATGTGTTTGATCGTAAACTCAACAAGTTATGTATATATTTGTGTTCTTTGATGTATCAATTTTTTGTATCTTTAAATTGTAGTTACTAAATATAATATTTATATTATCTTATAATGTGTATATTGCAAGACAAGTCAATAGACTTTTTTTTTTTTTTTTTTTTTTTTTTTAAAAAAAAAAAAAAAAAAAAAAAAAACCACAAACTATTGCAACAAGGTTGTTTGTTGTAGTAAGCAGTGACATTTTTCACAAAACCTTTGAAGCAATAAGTTATTGCCACAAAGTTATTTGTTGTAATAAAGAAGTTATTGCATCAACTTGTTTGTTGCAATATTTAGGATTTATTGCAACTAGATTTTTTTTGTTGTATAAACCTATTGCCTCGGAGTTTATTATAACGGCTTGCAACAACTTTTTCGTCGTTGCAATAACACTTTGTTGCAACGAATTTATAGTTATTGCAATGATTTTTTCCGTTGTAATAGACCTTTTTTCTTGTAATGTTCATTAAAAATTGTTAGTATTTTTTAAAATATTTTTGGGACCACACAGCAGTATTTGTTGCTATTTCGGATTTTTCTCTGCTCCCCATAAAATCTGCATTAACAAATGTATGTAAAGAAGTCCGTGATCAGTATGCAACGTCCAACTTTGATGTGGACGTGAAGGTCTTAGTTGACGTAATCACGCTGGAGGGAATATTTCATGTACTTTAGCTGCTAGAGTTGGGTCCATTGGGTCACATGGGACCAACCAAGGTTGTTGGGGTTGTATTGGTGCACCCTTATTTTGGTGGTAAGGACGATGATAAAATATGGCTGATAGTGAGTTTAATGAACCTTTTCCCCAATTTTTTTTCCTTTTTCTTTTTGTTTTGAAATTTCAAAATTTATGCAAGAGAGACAAGTGACAACTTACTTTCCTTCGCTTGATGCAGTATTTAAGGCACATTTGGTATGCGAGTTCAAACACATGTTTTTAGTTTTTAAATAATACTAGTCGCTAACCCGTGCGATGCACGGGAAAATTATTGACTATAAAAAAAAAAACTAACAATGAATGAAGAATTTAAGTTATCACTTATGCAATGTTGTTGACAGTGCTAAACAGCCTTAAAAATCTGAGACAAACTCATGGAATGGATTTGAAACTTGTTCACAAACAAAAAAAGCCTTACATGAAAAAATATATTAAATTAGTATAAATAAATAAAAACTAACTAAAATAGTCCAATTCAAAAGGTTTCAAAATAATAATAGTCCAATTCAAAATATAAATAAATATATTAAATTAGTACAAATAGAAAAATTAATTAAAATAGTCCAATTTAATATAGAGACATATATTTCTTTATATATTATTGGTCAAAATTCATATAATTTTTTAAAGATATTTTAACTAATATATCAATACCAGACCCAAATCTTTACCCAATAATAATAATAATAACAACTACATTTTCTAGAATTTGATTATGACTTTATGCTATTAAAATATTTGAACTCTTTATTACGACTACAAATAAATAAAAAATAAAAAAAAAATCTAAATAGCTTAGTTGTAAACCATTTTGACCATGGCTTTTAAGACCAAAGGTCAGTATGGGATATAACCAAAAATTCATACACTCACATCTTTTTCATAAAGAAACAAGCCATGTTTTGCAGAACTTTCTAACCAAAATCACAAGGAAAAGTATCACTTTGTCCACGGTGAAGTTGAAATAGTGAAGAATGAAGTCTATGGTGGAGCTATGACCTAAGTTGTACCGACATGGACACAGGTATAGATACGATATGGGTATGGATAAGGGAGTACGGAAATTTTTGAAAAATAAGAGTACGACACGGCGTGGGTACGACAATTAAATAATTAATTAAATTTTATATTTAGGCGTATTTTTAAATATTTTTAGACATAAAATACGTTTATGTCTAGAATTCAGTTTATTTTTCCTTTATTTGTAATTTTCTATTATAATAATAAAATAATTATCTTTGTTAGGTTATATTTTAATTTTGGAGTTGATTTAAATAGACCAAAAGCTACGCTTAAACCCAAACCCAACTAAAAGTTAAGCTTAAGCCCAAATCCAAAACAAAATTTTCCCTCTTTTTATTTCAACCTGTATGCTGGATTCCCTTCCCCGTACTTGCCAATTGTCACATCAACTTCTCATTAAAGCCAAACAATCTTTATTTTATTTACATTTTCTTCTCTCTCTCTCTCTCTCCAAACTCCCACTGCACATTCATTTACTCTTTATTTTTACTTCTTCCTTTTGTTTGTTTACTCCCACCAGTTGTTATCACCTTCGATTTGTTCTTCTTAGTTCTCAAGCCTGCGTTTCCTATTGTAGATCCAGGTTCATAGTTTCCTTTTTATCAATTTTTTATTTTATTTTATTTTTCTCCCATCTCCCTTCTTCCCCAAGATTTCACTCTCAAGGTATGAAAAATTTTCAGTATTCACATTTTGCCCCGGCCAGAAGAGAACTATATTCAAAACATTGGTCCACGCCGTGTCGGAGCCATGTCGGAGAAGCGAAAAAAAGAAAAGAAAAGAAAAGACACCGCTCATACACTGGAGTCCGGCGAGTCTTACCGCTATTGGTGTCCGACACGTGTCGGTGCAACCTCTTGTGACTTTATATCTAGTTATTTCAAGCATTCTTCTTCCTTTACTTCTTCAGGACATCGACCTCTGTTCTTTTTGATGCCTGTTGGTTTGATTGAGGAATATATGGGTATGGTGTCTTTAGATTCTTTGCTGTTGGTTTGCCAAGGATCTGATCGTTGGGGGAGCTGGTAGAGGAGCATAGAGGAGCGTTGGGTTTGGGGAGTTGGTAGATGGAGAGAAGGGAAGGCGTGAACTTTGGAGAAAGAGAAGGTAGAGGATCAGGTATCAGGGTGGGGTTTTAGAAAAGTTTTATCATTATTATTATTATTATTTTAATATTGTGCTAATGTGAAAAATTATAAGAGATTCAGAGGTTTTGGTTATATATATATATATTACACATATATTTACACATTTTTTCATCCACACATATTTTCAAAAAATAAAAATAAAAACTATTATTTAAACATGGGCCCAAACGTATTTTATTTACAACATCTCTCTCATTTAGTGTGGACCTTCCATGTGTACG
Source organism: Quercus suber (assembly GCF_002906115.3). NCBI lineage: Eukaryota > Viridiplantae > Streptophyta > Magnoliopsida > Fagales > Fagaceae > Quercus > Quercus suber. The sequence goes on along the minus strand of NW_027069627.1, from coordinate 639,534 downwards.
AGATCTACATAATATAATAAATGTGCTACATGTAGTGGATATATAATATACTTTTCCTTTCACTCTGCATGAAAGTAAAAAATCTCATGATCCATATATCTTATTTTACAATTTAAAAGATTTTCTTTATTAAACGTTATTTTATTCAAAGTGATGCCATTTAATAAAAAAAAAAAATACAAACAAACAAACATCACAATATTTTTTAGAGACAACATCACAATATAATTAATGGTGGACTTACATATTATAAAAATAATCAGTATCATAGCTAAACAGAGAAGCATCCACTGTTGATTCAATTGGGTCTAAAAGTTGTTTAAAAAATAAATAAATAAAATGGAAGAAGAAGAAGGGTCTGAAAGTTTGTAGAGTTGCACCTGCATGCATTGTAAAGTGCAAAACTTAATTTAATGCTAGTTAGAGATCGTTGTAACTTGGAAGACCTAGAAATGTGTAGTGGGCTTTTTTTACAATATTGAGCTGGGCTGCCTCCTGTGGTATTAGAGCATCCACAGTAGATGTGGCAAAAATTATGTCATTTTGCCACACCAAAGACCTACTTTATTATTTTACCACATCATTTTACAACATCTCATTTATCAGATGTTTTATCATTCAATTCTATACATTAAAATAATATTTTCTACACATTAAAATAATATTTACAACTCAGCCACAACCACCACGACCCAAAACTCAGCCACAACCACGACCCAAAACCCAACCACAACCACAGCCTCACGCCACCACTACACCACCACGACCCAAAACCCACTCCCACAAATCAAAACCCCACACCCATACCACCGGACCCATTACAAATCACCCCAACAATCAACGACACCAACCCAGGCACGATCGCCGCCTTGGCCCAATCGGTCCACCCGATCGTCTGCTTGATCGTGTTGAAAGTCAGATTCGCACCAACGACGAGCTGGTAAGCGATTCGGTTCCCGAGCCCGGTCTTGATGAACTCGTGGGCGAAGAAGAAAGCGAGCGCGTTGAGCCACGGGATCAGATCTCCGAAGGCGAAGAACGCGGCGGCGAATGTTAGCGTCTTGGTGAACACAGAGGCGCTGAGGCCGAGCAGGGCGACGGCGCCGAGAGAAACAGGGAGTGGGAGACAGAGAGACAGAGTGGGGTTTGAGAGGAGAGGATTGGGGGTTGATGGTGAGAGTGAGACTGACGGAGAGATGAGAGAGAAAGAGGAATAAAAAAACAATAAAAACTTATGCCACAGCTGTCCGTACAGTGGTAAATTTGTGAGGGTACTGTTCACATGTGGCAAAAATAATAAGATTTGGAACATCTGATAAATGAGGTTTTTTGTGTTTGGTGTGCCAAATGTGCCAAATATTTGGCATTTGGCACATTTAGCACGGCTGATACGGATGCTCTTAGGCCTTAATGTTCTAAGTAAAGGATTTGGGACCAGTCCAGCTGCAACTCACTTTGGTCTGGCTTGTGCACAAACTAAGCTCCATTTGCCAGGCTTTAATGACAGGCCTATGGCAGGCAAAACTGCTGTGGGTAAAATATGACAAGCAAATATAATAAGGACAATACAATAAATAATGGACAAAATGAATAAGAGCGGGCGATAAAGGAGACCCCATAGGACGAAAGTAGAAAAATAAATGAATAATAATAATAATGGGGTTATTGAATTAGAGAAGGGAAAATCAGTCTACCATGCTAAGTAATGCTATGGAGTTGAAACTAAGAAGGTAAACCACTTCCTTAATGCGACTAATCTCCTAGGGGAAAGAAATTAATTGCTTTGAGAGAATGGGTCTGAATGGTTTATGTTTAATGGGTGATTCTCTGTCTTTTTGGTAGAGAGCAGGGGCTTAGAGGGAGAGAGGAGATCAACCTATTGGTGCATGCCTGCCATTCTATACTTTCTATTCTCTATCCTTCCTAGTTTTTCTTTTCTTTCTTCTTTTCTTCCTTTTATTTCTCAGTGTTTACTCACTTTTGTTGCAATCCACTCTTTAGAGGTTACTATTACAGTGTTTGTGATCGTGATTGTGATGCCCCCTACTGTGCATGGAAAGCCCCTTTTTATAGTGCCTGCTGTGACTAGATTTTACTATTTGAGCCTTTAACAACCTTTGTCTAGTCTGGGTGTCTTTGTTGACCACTTACTGGTTTGCTAGCCACCACCACTTACCTACACTATCCGTGGCACCAGGCAAAGAAGACTATTCTGTTTGTTTACCTGCCATGCTACACTGAGTGCTCTCTCTCTCTTTCTCTCTCTCTCTCATTGTATGCACATAGTAGTCCTAACTCATCCTTGCTTCCTTTGGGTGGTATGTCATCCTAGTAGAACGTATCCCCCAAAAAAGCCCAAGCAAGAACCCCAGAATAGGTTTTCCCCTCTCCTCATTGCCAGACCATGCTTTCTTACCTCTGACCCATGACCTCACCACCTCCTGTATTGGCTGGGTACAGGCTGGCGAGATCTGAGCGTTGCACATGCTTCACTTTCATGTATATCCGAAATTTGCTTACTACTTACGTGTTCGCCGTGGTCTGGAGACTTGTCTGCAAATCCTGCCGCCCTTCTTTGGCTTTTTATGGCGTGAACCATTTTCTAGCTTCTCATTCTTTAAAGCCTGCTCCTTTCGAGGCTAGGCTTTTGCTTGGCCCTGGGCTTTTCCTCCTTCAGCCCAATCTCTTGTTCTTTTCTGCAATCTTTGTGTGTCCTACCATACTACTCTGTCATTCCTGCCGTGGTGTTATTTGACCCAAGCTTGCTGGGCTTTTTTGGGCTTGTTGCTTATTCTTCCCTTAATGACTCAGTATAGTCATTTGAGGTTTTTTAGTTAGGTTGGGCATCCTTGGCCCATTTACTTTCCTTGGGCCCTTTTGGCCCTTTTCCTTGCTCTGCATTTCCATGGGCTTTTACTAATTCCTTTAGGCTTCCCTAACCCAATTAACTTATCCTTCATCTTTGGGGTTCATTGAATTTCCATCAACCCCTTACTTTCCTTACTTTCATTAGTTCGGGCCTGCTGTAACCCATTCTCACTTTTCTACATCACATATTGCCCATGGGTTTGCTTCTTCTCTCTTTCTGGGCTTTTTAGGCCTGTCTACTTCCTTAAGGCCCATTTACTTATTTTATGGACCTGCAATCCATTATTCCTGCCATCTGGGCTTAATAGTTTTTCTATCCACTTACTAACTCTTTTCTGCCCATGTTGCTGGGCTTTTTCTTTCTATCGGGCTTCCAAAAATGATCATCAAAATTTAGCCCCCTAAACATATGAAGCGTTCCTGTGGTTCATATGTGAATAAAAGATTTCCCTACCCTTTCTGTCTTTGCTTCTTCTTTTCCTTTGTGGGCTTTTTTTGAACAGTAGACCCTAGTTTATACATGTATTTTTTTTCTTGCCATGAACAGTTTTGCCTCTTCGAATTTTCTAGTTTAGTGGTTATTCTGAAATGCAGCTGCCGCTTCATTAATTTCATCCCTTATTTGATGGCTGATCCATCGCATCCTTTCGTATCGGTATTAATGTAGTTGGTATTTAAGAGGAAGTCCCTTCACACTCTAAATACAAACATATTCTCCCTTTCCAACACAAACACTTCCTCCGTTTCCCTTTCTTCACCGTGTTCTCCTTCTCCAACACTCCCATTTGTTTACTCTGATCAACTGCTACGCCATGACGCCGACGAAAGGTCAAAGCTCTTCCTGCCGTCAGGGAAAAGAGATTGTCTCATATTCTCCCATTGTAGGTGATGTGCGCGAAGAAGTCGTTTATTCTGAATCAGACCATTTCGACGAGGAAGAGGCACCGCGTGCCCCAGATAGTGAGTGTGTCTTCTTATTGACCCTTGGTACGATATCCATCCCCATTTCCCCAAGGTTCCCAGTGATTATACGCTGCCATCGTCGGGCTGTGTGTGGCTTGCTCTTTGCCGGTGAAACATAGATGTTTCTTGGGCTTCATTGGCCTCTTCGATCCCCGATCTTGTCATTCGCCAAGGCACTTCACCCCCCGTGCCTATTCACTTCGAGTTTGGGTCTGACACCGCCTTAGGTTGGAGCGAATAGGTGGACAAGGAGTTATCCAACACGGGTTTCATGGGGATGCTACAACGGGCTGATGTATTGAAGGCCATTGTTTCATCCTGCTATCTATCTAACTATAGGGACCTCTTCAACCTTCACCATTTGGTCTGTCGGTGGTGTACCACCACTCACACTTTATTTTTCTCTTGCGACGAGGTTACTGTGACTTTGGAGGATGTAGCAAATTAGTTGCTTTTGCCCATCCTTGGCGATGTTGATCCTGGCACTATAGAGCTTTCCCTGGGGGAAGAGGCCGTGGAGGCCGAGTTGAAGAAAAAGATGAATGGGAATGCCAAGTTGTTATATTGGGTTAGTTCTCCTGCTAAGATCTCCGATGCTGCTCATCGCACAGCCTTTATCACCTTCTGGGTCTGTAAGTTTATCTTTGGTTCCCATCCCCATTATGCTATGAAACCCTTATACTTTCGTTTAGCCATTAAGATATCTACTAGGGTGAGTCTGCCATTGGCTCCTATGTTCTTGGGGCATTTGTATGTTCAATTGGAAATTATGCAGAGTGATGAGAGTCAGGCAGGCTCTTACCATATAGTCACTACTTTTGTTTATAATACTATCCTACAGCAGTTGTTGTTCAAGTGTTGGGCCTGGCACTTGGCGAAGTGTAGGCCTGTTCGTTTTGCCAAAGAGAAGTATCAATCGTGCCCGAGAACAATTACCTATTTTTGCGGTAGATTTGAGTCTTACTTTCTATTGGCTTTCCATTGGTCTAGTTTGAAGCCAATTGATTATTTTGCTGTTGAGTCTTTTGACAAAGGAATTGGGTTTTCTTGGAGAGCTTATAGGAACTTGGGTGCAGGTTACACATGTGCAGACTCTGTTATGAGTCTATTTGTTGACACTACCGGAACCACCACCCCCTTCCTAAGAAGGTTAGTGAGGCCACTCCTATTCCAGCCGAGACACTTACTCCCCAAGGATTCATTCCTGCTGCTGCTACTCAGACCGAGGTTGCTTCTCCTACCACACCCCTTGTCATCTCCACTAGTGACCCCTTCGCAACTCTATCTTAGGCTGTGAAGGACGATTCTTCTTTGGTGGTTACTCCTTCTTCCATTCCTAGCTCTGCTACACCTGGGCCTGACGCAGACTTGTCCTCTGAGGGGTCTGAGGACATTCTCAAGGATCCTGACGATGAGCCTACTAAAAAGAAAAGGGTTTCTAACTCCAATGAAGAGGAGAGTGTTGACTCCGAGACCGAATTCATGGGTTTGCCCCTTCCCCCCCCCCTCCCCCCCCCCCCCCCTTTTTGTTTTTGCTAAGTTTCTTCCTCCCTTTTTGTTATCTTCGCTTTTTATATCTATTTGTTTAACCCCTTTGTTGCAGTCTCTCTTTGTTTTGTATGCCCATTTTCTTTGATTGCAGAGACTCTAGGAGAGCCAGAGGCTGTAGTAGATGTAGGGATGCCTACAGCCACTCCCCCTGCCACATTCACAACAACCATTTCTGCCATTCCCTTAATGCCAGTTTCTACCGTACCTTCTGTACCTGTTTCTACCCTTCCTACAACCCCCATTCTCGCAGATCCGGGTGAGTTCCTTTCCCTTATCTCCTTATTCATTTCTTCCTTGTGAGTTTATCCTTCTCAGATCACGGTTTCTCATATCGTGCTTTATGATTTCTTGATAGGTCCACTTCCTAGTGCCGCTCCTCAGTTTGAGGTGGGTAGCAATTCTACCATTGTTTCGGACCCTGTGAGTGAGGCTGCAGCCTTTTTTACACGCTTTGATCAGCCTGAGGTTAATGACCTCGATCCTTCGAATTTTTGGGGTTCTAGGCCTCCTTATGTAGACTTTCATGGCTTCAGAGTTCCCGAGGATTGTGCTTCTCAGTTGGTGGCGGTCTACAGTAGTCGTGGGGACTTTATGCAGGGATTTCGCCTTGGCCGTTCTGCCAGAAAGCACTTTTGAAAGATGTTGGGGAGTATGATGAATGACATTGAGCATAACTTTGTTGATACTATCTCCACCGAGAGGATCCTGCAATGGAGAGTTGTGGTTCAGGAGCTTATTTATGTGGGCTTTGCTGTGGGATTCATTTTGGACCACCTCTATGAGATTGCCCGAGCCCTTTTCATGAGGAGAGTTTAGCCTAATGTTGATGCTATTGATACACAGATTGAGGCTCTGAGGAAGGAGGTGGCAGACTTGGAGGGTTGTCGCGAGCACCTTCCTTCTAACATTGGCGGGACCAACTGTTTTGGAGATCAGTCGCTCATTTTCAGACTTCGTTGATGATGATGTTATTCCCTTTTTTTTTTTTTTTCTTTTCTTATTATTCTGTCTAGTGCATTTTATGTTTCCTATAGCACTTATTTGGCAGGTTTGCCACAGTTTGGGTTTGTAACTATGATGCTACACTTTGTTACTGCTTTTGCTATTGCTATGATATAGAATGCTAATACTTCGTACTTTTTCATTACATACTTATGAAAGCACGTTATAATCTTGCTTTATGACATAGTCACTTGAAGGAAAAAAAAGAAACATAAAATTCTTTTAAGCAAAAGGGATAACGACTTCCCATTGATTGGATCCATTAGGTCTTTGTCATCCATCTAAGTTAAATGGTAATACCCACTTGGATAGGCCTTTCTTATCACAAGGGGTCCTTCCCATTTTGGTGCGAACTTAAATGGTCCTGCCATGCCTCGCCTGATGTAGTCTACTACTTTTAACACGAGCTGTCCCTCCATGAATACTCTCTCTTTAGTCATCTTGCCATAGGCTTTGGTCATCCTTTGTCTATAACTGCGGCTGCGCTCTTAGGCTTCTTCCCTCCTTTCATCAAGTCTTTTCAGGTTTTTGCATCTTTTTGCCGCAAAGACTTCCTTTTCTTTTTCTTTATCCCGCATTTGCATAACTCTCAGGGATGGAGTCATTACTTCTGCCGAGCTCATTACCTCTGTTCCGTAGACCAAGGAAAAAGGTGAAAACCTTGTGGCTGACTTTGGTGAATTTCTATAGGCCCAAAAGGCGTCTAGTAGGTGCATTGCCCATCCTCCTGTATACTCTTGGCTCATTTTACTGATGATCTTTATGAGGATCTTGTTTGTTGCCTTTGCTTGACCATTTCCTTGAGGGTAATAGGGTGATGAACGATGGTTCTTGACTTGGTAGAACTCTAGCATTTTCCTTACATCACTGTTGACAAAGGGTGTGCCATTGTTACTGATGATCCTATGGGGTATCCTAAATCTCACAATTATGTTCTCCTTGATGAAGTTTGCTACTGCTTTTCCTATGGCTTTACGGAGTGGTATTGCCTCTGCCTACTTAGTGAAATATTCCATAGCCATTAGGATCCATATGTATCCACGCAACGGTGGATTAACTGGCCCCACCAAATCAAGCCCTCAAGTGTGGAAGGGCTATGGAGTGACCATGCTATGCAAGCTCTACAAGTGAGTGTGAATTAGGTTGGCTTGTACTTGGCAGCTGTGACATTTTTTCACAAATTCTGCTGTATCTTTCTTCATGGTAGGCTAGTAGTAACCCATTTGTAGCAGGCATCTATACAGGTTTTTCTTCCCCTGGTGTTCCCTACACTTTCTTGAGTGTACTTCTTTTATCATTTCTTTTACTTCCTTAGAGCCTAGACATCTTAAGAAATCCCCATCATACATTTTTTTGAAAAGGATTGTATTATGCAAAAAGTAATGCGTTGCCAATCTCTTAAGCTTGTAGCTTTCACTGTGCTTTTGTGGCAGGATACCTTCCGTCAAGTACTACGTGAATGAGCTTCTCCAGTCTCTGCTGGCGAACATAGCGTAACTTTCCTCTTTGTCTGATGCAAGCTGGCAGGTCTCGCACTTGGTTTGGACTCGATCTACGTCTTTACCCATGCTCGGCCAATAGAAGCCTGCCCTTTGAAGTCTACGATAAAGGCTGACCTCCCTGTAGGATCCGCAAGTCCTATCATGTATTTCTTTCAACTTTCTCTGGGCCTCCTCCTGCCCCACGCATCTGGACAAGACCCCACCTAGCAACCTGCGGTATAATTCCCCTCTTACCAGGGCATAGTCCTTTAGGATCTTCATTTCTGCGGTGTCTTCTTCCTCTGTCAGGGCCTCCCTTATAAGAATCTGCCAATCTCCTTCATATGGTTCCTCTTGGAACCTTTCCTTCAATGTCTTAATAATAGGCTCTTTCCTCTTGCTAACTTCTATTCTGGTGCTATCCCCTTCGAAAATTATTAGTGAGCCTAATGCGGCCAACACGTCTGCAAATTGGTTTTCATTTCTCAAAGCATGTTCTATTTCGAAGGTTGAAAATTTTTCCTCCATCTTTTGGGTCATTGCTCTGTATAGAGCTAGGCTAGGTTCTTTTAGGGAGAAGCTCCCCTTAGCCTGGCAGACCACTAGGTTTAAATCGTCCATTACCCTTAAATGTTTGACTCCCATTTCAAGAGTCGTAGCCAGCCCGATTAGATAGGCTTTGTATTTTGCTGTGTTGTTCTAACAGGGGAATTCCAGTTTGAATGATAGCATCACTGCCTCATCTTCTTCATGATACAAAACTACCCTCACTCTTCCTGATTAGGCAGTAGAAGACCTATCAAACTTCATTACCCATTGTTCTTTGACTTCTTCTGCCATGACTACTTCCCCTGAAACTTCATCATCCAGCTGGAATTCTTCCTTTCCTAGAAACTACTCCAACAAGTCTGCTATAGCCTGAATTTTTACCGCCTTGGGTGTTCCTGCTTTCAAGTCGTATTGTGACAATTGTAATAGCCACTAGGATATTCTGCCAGAGAGGATTGGTTGCTACAACAAAGCTTTGATGACATTGGACTTGGTCATCAGCCATACCTCGTAAGCCAAGAAATAATGGCGTAATTTCTATGAAGCATACACAATAGCCAGGCATGCCTTCTCTGCCCTTGGGTAACGAATTTTTGCATCTTTTAAGGCACGGCTGATGTAGTACACTGGTTGCTCAATGCCACCTCCATCCTCTTAGGCGATCAATGCACCAATGGCATATGAGTTGGTGGCCAAGTAGAGTAGCAATGGCTTTTTGTGGATTGAGGCTTGCACAATAAGGAGGTTCATCATGATTTGTTGTAGCCTTTTGAAGGCAGTCTACTGCGCTTCTCCCCATTCAAAGCTTTGCCCTTTCCTAAGTAATTTGGTGAAAGCAGAAGTAATTGATGCTAGCCTAGGGATGAATCTCCGGATATATGAGACCTTCCTTAAGAAGCTTTTTAACTCCTTTACCATGGCCGGAGGTCTCATAGTTCCTATGGCTGTGGCTTTGGCCAGGTCCACATCTATTCCCTTGCTGTGAACTAGGAAGCCCAAGAATTTCCTAGAGGACACTCCAAATGCGCACTTGAGAGGGATTATTCTTAGTTTGAAAGCTCTACACCTCTCGAATACCTTTCTTAACACGCAGAAGTGTTCTTCTCTCCTCCTTGATTTTACCACTATGTAATCCACATAGTCCTTCAGCTCCTGATGCATCATGTCGTGAAATATGACCGTCATTGCTTATTGATAAGTTGCACTTGCGTTCTTTAACCCAAAAGGCATCACAGTGTAGTAAAGGTTGCCCATGGGTATTCTGAAAGTAGTTTTCTCTGCATCCCTTGGTGCCATTTTGATCTGATTGTACCCACTAAATTCGTCCATGAACGAAAACATGGCGCTTCCTACCACAGAATCTATTTACAAATCTATGTTTAGTAATAGGAACTCATCCTTCGGACAGACTTTGTTGAGATTTCTGAAATCTACACAACATCTTATTTGCCCGTTCTTCTTCTTTATTGGTACTATGTTAGATAACCAGCGCGGGTGTTGAATAGGCTTAATGAATCTTGCGGCCAGCAATTTCTGCATCTCTTTGACTATTTGCCCTTCTATCTCAGTGTGGAATATCCTGGCAAGCTGGGCCACTGGCTTGGCCTTTAGGTCCACATTCAACGTATGTGCCATTAGCTTGGGATCTAGCCCTGGCATTTCACTGTAATCTCATGCGAAGTCGTCTTTGAACTCTTTCAACTGTAGCATCAATTCTAATTTTTCCTTTTTCTGTCAGACTTGCACTAATTGAGATAGACCTTGGTTCTTGTGAGCCAGACCCCAGGTCAACCTCTTCCAACCCTTCTGTTGCCACGATTTGTACATTCTTTTTTGCCACAACTTCTTCATCTTTCACTTTGTTGCCTTCTTCCTCCGGTCTTTTTTAGGCCACACAACACACTAAACTCTTGTGCTGCCATTCTTAGGTGGGGCCCTCTTATGTCCCACAGGTGGGCCCCCCGCGCCTTCATAATTTGTACACAATCCTGCCATCAGAGGACCTTGACACATTACGGTGTGTCATTTGAATCTATGGCGGGTGCCTCCTTCCTTTTCTTTTTTCATGCTAGCAATTCCCTTAAATCGGGTTCCGAATCACTTTGGATGTCTTCCCACTTAGGTACGAAGGTGCCTCATGGCTTTAATATTGAACTTTCCCCGGATGGAGCCCATTGGTCATAGAACATAGTTTCTACTAAATAAGCCTCTGCCTGCTCGAATGGCGAGGGATTTGCTACTATGCGTATCATTCTGCCGTTCATCCTTCCCTTCACACACTAGTGATAGGTGGATAGGACCAATCGATGTTTGTGCAACCATGGTCTCCCCAGAAGCACATGATATGAGACCTCCGTCTTCACTATGTGGAACCGGGCTAAGGAAGCTATAGGGCCCACCTTTAACCACAACTGGATATGGCCTGCAGTGTATTTGCCCATTCCTCCAAACCCTGTCACATTCATTGGGCATCCCTGAATCTTTCTTTCTGAAATTCCTATTGCTTGTAAAATGCTCAATGGAATGAGATTTACAAAAGCGCCTGTTTCTACCAAGGCTCTCTTGATGAGGATTTGATTTATGAACGCTGCTAAGTAGAGAGGCCTTTTGTGGACCGGGTACCCCACCTCTATATCCTCATAACTAAAAGTGATTTCAGTTAACACTTGTAAGAGGGCTCTGTCATCTATGACTTCTGCTGATAAGCATTCTACTCCTGCCCTGAATGCAATGCTCACCAAAGCCTCTGTGGCTATCTTTCTCTCCTTTGTCATAAGTCCCAACTGGTCAAACAAAATTTTGAATTTGGAGCTTTGCTGTAAGGTGGTAATTGCTACAGCAGGTAGGGCTGGATTCTCCTCTTCGTCCTCCTCTGGATCCGCACAAATCACTACCACTGTTACACCCTTCCCTTTGTGGTTTGAGAGTGGGTTTATTTGAACTTCTTGCTAAGATAGTTCTAGAGTCCCTTTTTTGATCCTGCGGTGCACCAGTCTGCAGAGCACCCAACATTTTGCGGTAGGATGTTGCACGTAGTTGTGCAAATGGCAGAAGTGTGGGTCCCTCTGCTCTTCTTTTGTGGGCTCTCTAGAAACTTGATTAGACTTGAAAACTTCGTCTGCTATCCACTTATCTAGCAACATATCCAACTTTTTTAGGGTGCATAGTATTGGTGGAGGAGTATCATATTCCCTTCCATTAGTCTTCCTTCTCCGCTCACCGGTAGATACTACCATGGTTTGCAGAGCGTTCCTCTTGTCGGAACTTGGTTTCACTGACTGGGCAGTTTTTCTAATTTTTTGCAACAACTGTGCGAATTGGGAGATTTCCAAGTTTTCCAGGATTGCCCTGTACTCCCTGATCATGTTTGTCATACACATTTCCACCAATGTTCTTTCTTCACAATGATCATAGCAGTCGAGTGCTATGTCCCTGAACCCAGTGGCGACTCTAGGAATTTTTCTCAGGGTGTTCTTGAGTGGGCTTGCTTTGTTACAATTTTTTTTCTTCAGATTCTCTGTTACAATTTTTTCTTTTTTAGATTTTTGTTCAATTTTTTTCATAGGTTTTTCTTTATGCTTGAAAGCAATCTTATGAATACTGTTTTAGACCATGTTTCAGCTTGTTTAGTGAAACAGAATATTTCGGTATCAATCTATTTCAACATACCATTTCAGGGTGTTTCGGGGTTTCTAAAAAAAATTAAAAATAATATTTATTTATATTTTCTTATACAACATAAAATTATTGATCCAAATAAGTAATCTTCAAATAAAACAAATCATTTAGTTTTTCTTTTTTGACACTCAAATCATTTAGTTATTACATAATAATTACTGTTTTAGAATATTAAAACATAAACATGTAATCAAACAATGAAAAATAACAACAAAAAACAGTACAATAAGAGTGTATATATGTATATAAAGGAAGTGTAATCTATTCAATCAATCAATCAATAATAATAATGGTAATTTATGATTTCAAAACTTAAAAAACCAATAATATATATATATATATATATATGAAAATATGGACCCTTTATTACCATAGGTGAATATAAGTACATTGATGTGAGAATGGTACAGAGGGAACCATTTACAAGGACTTCAATCACCTAAGTGAAAGGCTGAAAGCTTGCCTCATGGCCATCCATATGTCTTTTCATTTGGTCACATGACCGTGTGGGGGTAAAGAGTGAAGATAAAAACAAAGTCATCTCACTTCCCATCTCAATTTAAATTTCCGTCAGAAATTCACGTGGGGTGAAAACCAAAAGGTGAAATGGAAAAGGGAGAAGAGGCTTGACAGATGTGTTGGAGAGAGCAAGATCAAGAAGAAGAAGCAAAAGTAGCAGCAATGATATTTTACAGCAACGTCTGCTAAATCTGGTTTTACAAAACCCTCTTCTTCTTACTATAATTAAATTTGCAAAGATATCAGAACTTTTGTTTCGCTCCGATATCTAGTTACCGGTCGAAACCCTCTTTTTTTTTTCTTGAAAATGGAACAAACAAATTTTTATTTTTATTTTTTTTATTTGAGGGTGTTCCTATTTTTTTTTTAGATGGTAAACAAATAAAAAAAAATTTAATTGTTATATATAATTTTTTTTTCAAGTAAGGGTGTTCTGGGAACACCCTGACATGAACGAGGCATCGCCACTACCTGAACCTTTTGATATATTCCATTAAATCCTCACCACTTCTTTGCTTGGTTGCTTGCAAGGTCGCAAGTGTTACTGTTTCCTCTCCGTGAAAGTATTTAGTACAAAATACGTCCACCATGTCATCCCAAGTTGGGATTGATCCTGGCTTTAGGCCGATGTACTAGGTGTACGCTTGGTCACATAATGATTTGGAAAACTCCCGAAGACATAAGTCTTCATCTGTGGCGTAAGGGCTAAGAGTGTCAATGAACTTGCTCACGTGCTCCACGACACTTCCTTTCCTGCCATCGTACTATAGGTAAGCTATGGTAGACAAATATAATAAGGACAATACAATAAATAGTGGACAAAATGAATAAGAGCGGGTGACAAGGGAGACCCCATAGGTCGAAAGTAGAAAAATAAATGAATAATAATAATAATGGGGTTATTGAATTAGAGAAGGGAAAATCAGTCTGCCATGCTAAGTAATGCCGCAGAGTTGAAACCAAGAAGGTAAACCACTTCCTCAGTGTGACTAATCTCCTAGGGGAAAGAAATTGATTGCTTTGAGAGAATGGGCTTGAATGGTTTATATTTAATGGGTGATCCTTTATCTTTTTTCTAGAGAGCAGGGGCTTAGAAGGAGAGAGGAAATCAATCTATTGGTGCATGCCTGCCATTCTATACTCTCTATTCTCTGTCCTTCCTAGTTTTTTCTTTTCTTTCTTCTTTTCTTCCTTTTCTTTCTTAGTGTTTTCTCACTTTTGTTGCGATCCACTCTTAGAGTTTACTATTACAATGTTTGTGATCGTGATTGTGATGCCCCCCTACTGTGCATGGCAAAGCCCTTTTTTATAGTGCCTGCTATGATCGGATTTTATTATTTTAGCCTTTAACAACCTTTTTCTAGTTTGGGTGTCCTTACGGACTACTTACTGGTTTGCCAGCCACCACCACTTACCTACGCTAGCCGTGGCATCAGGCAAAGAATGCTATTTTGCTTGTTTACCTACCATGCTACAATGAGTGCTTTCTCTCTCCCTATCCCTCATGGCATGCACCTAGTGGTTCCAGCTCATCCTTGCTTCCTTTGGGTAGTATGTCATCCCAACAGGACGTATCCCCCAAAAGAGCCCGAGCAGGAACCCTAGAATAGGTTTTCCCCTCTCCTCACCGCTAGACCATGCCCTCTTACCTCTGACCCATGACCTCACCACCTCTTGTATTGGCTGGGTATAAGTTGATGAGATCTAAGCCTTGTGTGTACTTCACTTCCATGTATATCTAAAATTTGCCTTCTGCTCACGCGTTCGCCGTGGTTTGGAGACTTAAATGCACATCCTGCCGCCCTTCCTTGGTTTCTTATGGCATGAACCATTATCTAGCTTCTCATTCTTTAAAGCCTGCTCCTTTCGGGGCTGGGCTTTTGCTTGGTCATTTGCTTTTCCTCCTTTGGCCCACTCTTTTGTTCTTTTCTGCAATCTTTGTGTGTCTTGCCGTACTACTGTGTCATTCCTGTCGTGGTATTATTTGACCCAAGCTTGTTGGGCTTCTTTGGGCTTGTTACTTATTCTTCCCTCAATGACTCAATAAAGTCATTTGAGCTTTTGTTGTTTTGTTGGGCATTCTTGGCCCATTTACTTTCCTTGGGCCCTTTTGGCCCTTTTCCTAACTTTGCATTTTCATGGGCTTTTACTAACTCCCTTGAGCTTTCTTGGCCCAATTAACTCATTTTTGGGGTTCATGGACTTTCCATCAACTTCTTACTTTCCTTACTTTCATTACTTCGGGTTTGTTGTGGCCTATTCTCACTTTTTTACACCATATACTGCCCATGGGTTTGCTTCTTCTCTCTTTCCAGGCTCTTTTAGGCTCGTTTACTTCCTCAAGGCCCATTTACTTGTTTTATGGGCTTCCAATCGATTATTATTGCCATCTAGGTTTAATGGTTTTTCTATCCACTTACTAACTCTTTTCTACTCGTGTTGCTGGGCTTCTTCTTTCTATCGGTCTTTCAAACATGATCATCAACAAAATCTAAGCTGCAAATCTTTAATTATAGAGCTTTTCAACTAAATAATTTTAATTGAAAACGTTTATATGACACTTTTGTTAGGTTCTCTTTTGTCTTTTGTCTCTTTGATATAAGACAAAAGAGAACCTTACAAAAGTGTCATATTTTTACAGTTTATATGTAAATCCATTTAACTATTATTATTATTAAGGTGCAACTTCGTGCTTCGTCAAATGATGGCAGACTGTTAAGCATAACGGTGATCATCAAAAATAGTAAGGGAGAAGCATGGTTTTAATCATAGGTTTATAAAATATAAATTTTATTTGACAAAAAATAATAATATGAATGATCAAATTATATAGATATTTGTGAATAAATGTTTGTTACTTAAATTGGAGAAAATTTTTAATTTTTGATTTGTTAAAGGAAATATTAATTACACATTGAATTACCTAAGGTAAACATGAAGTGTAATATGTAAATTTTACAAAGTTTAAAAATAAATTATAATAAATAATCAATAGACCAAATGATTTTTCCAAGTCTTGACGATAGAAAAGATGATAGATAATTTCATCTGATTGGGTGTTGTATATTCCTATAATTTTATTCTAAATAATGTTTTTTAAAATATTGTTCAAGATAATTTATGTTCATAAATTTTACTTTAAATCATGAATAAATATGTAAAAATTGCACAATTTTGATTATGAAATTAGGACAAAAAATTATAGAATATGTAATTAATTCAAGGAGGAATAAATAAAATAATTAGCACAATTATATAACTTTATATTTATAATCTGATGTTAACTTTTATAATTCGATTTCTAATATTTGACTATCTCACAATAACATTTGTAATTACTTTGTACAAAAGTGTTTGCATATCATAAGAGAAACACTATGAAGATTTGTGTACATTAGTATTATATGATTCTTGTAGGGATAAGGCCCCAAAAATCATATATTGGGCCTTGGGCCTTAGCCGAGGGCTTCGGTATGTCTGAGGAGGGACGAATAGTTTTTGAGGGCTTCTAGTTCATGGGTCCCATGAGTAAGGGAGTGAATGGCGGTCCGAGAAGCAATTACTCCTCGGCCATAGCAAATACAACTCAGATACGTGTTCCATCGACAAAATCTTCATGGTATTCTATCATGTACAAATGGGGTATGTATCTCTCATCTCTTTTTTGCGGATGATAGCTTTATTTTTTGCCAAGCTACTATGGAGGAATGTTAGTATCTCTTGACCTTGCTTGAATACTATGAATAGGCATTTGGTTAAGCTATTAATAGACAGAAAACTTCTATCTTTTTTAGCAAGAATACAAGAGTAGAAGTAAAGCATTATATACAAGCTTTGTTGGGTGTAAGAATTATGGAGGATTGTGAAAAGTATCTTGGCTTGCCAATGGTTGGAGGAAAATCTAAGGTCAATACTTTTAAAGATCTATGGGAAAATATTACTAACAGGGTTATGGGATGGAAGGAAAAATTTATCTCAAAAGCAGGGCGAGAAATTTTAATCAAAAAAGTGGCTCAAGCTATTCCCACCTACTCTATGAGTATTTTTAAAATCCCACAGGCTTTATGTGATTCTCTTAACTCCATAGTAGCAAACTACTGGCAGGGCCAGTCTAAAGAGGAGAAGAAAATCCATTGGATCAATTGGAAAAAGCTTTGTACTAATAAGGAAAGAGGTGGAATGGGTTTAAGAGATATCCAAGCTTTCAACTTAGCTATGCTAGCTAAACAAGCTTGACGCTTGATTCATAACACTCACTCTTTGTTCTATCAGGCATATAAATAAAGATATTTTCCAAATTGCTCTTTTATGGATGTAGAGATAGGCAACAATGCTTCATATGTTTAGAGAAGTCTTTTAGCAGCTAGAGATATTATTACAAAGTGGTAGGTAGGGGATGGAAGTTACATTGAAGTTTCAACGCATAAATGGTTGACACACAGACCGGTTTTCCTGGGAGAGATTCAGCTTAATTTGTATGTGAAAGACCTGATTGATAGTGCCACAGGACAATGGGATTGGGAGAAGCTGTTTGATTTTTTTGCATATAAGACACGTATGGAAATTCAGTAGCTGCCTTTGCCAAGGTTGTCTTCAAGGGATGTATTGGTTTGGAAGGCAAACAAGTCCCAAAAATTTACAGTTAAATCAGCTTACCAAGCAGCACAACGGATGAAAGAGCAATCACAGATTGAACACTCAAGGATGGTGGCTGACCGTGGAATATGGAGAAGGTTGTGGAGTTTGAATGTACCACCGAAAGTACATATATTTGTATGGAGAGCATGATCAAATATTTTTCGTACTAAGGACAACTTGTATCACCGAAAGACAAAAATTGACCAAAAGTGTGAGTTTTGCTGTCAACAATTGGAGTCTGCTGCACACTTGCTTTGGGAATGTCCTTTTGCAAGAAATGTATGGGCCCTTTGTCGAGGAAAGATTCAAAAATGCTCTAACAATGCTCAAGATATCTTCATGTTATTTTGTTGGTTGATAGATAAACTTTCACTGTAGGAATTGGAAAGACCGGCGGTTATTGCTTGGGCAATTTGGAATGCTCGAAATAAATTTTATTTTGAACATATCCAAACTCACCCCAAGTCTATATTTGGTAGAGCAATTGGATTTCTGCCGGAATATCAAAGATTGGTCGCTGCTAAAACAAATAATTGAATGGTCTGCTTGTGTATTTCTTTGTGGATTTTTTTGTAATGTATGTCACTGGCCTTTGTGTATGTGTTTGTATTTTCTGCATAATTGCTGGACTGAGAACTAGCTCCTGCACTGTGTATTGTGGTCATAGGCAGTTTATGGCTCTAATTGTTTGTATTTTCTGCAGAATTGCTCGAATGAGAATCAGCTTTTGCTTTGGTGTTACCATGGCCTCGTGTTTTTTTTCCGCATAATTGTTTGGTATGCAGATGGCATTGTGTTATTGTAATGGTCATGACCATTTTGTGGCTCTGATTGTTTGTATTTTTAGCTTTGCAGGAATGAGAACCAGCTTCTGCTGGCCATGGCCTTGTGTTTTTTTTTTTTGCATAATTGTCTAGTTTGCAGACCAGTTGCTGCTTCCCTTGATGGCCTTGTGTTATTGTAATGGTCAGGGTTGTCACATGTCATGCATATTTATTATCAATAAAATTTCACCTTTTACCTCAAAAAAAAAAAAAAAAAAAAAAATCACCTTCTTCTTCTATTAGACCAATCCCATATCGCATGATCCTCAAGGGCTCCCCATGGAGCATCGGAGCTGGAAGCCAAACCTGAGCCTCAGACGAGGTGGTGTCGACGACCTGCTTGCCCTGACTCCTGTCGCCTATTTTAAGCTGCTTGGACGGCCGCAGAGTGTTGCCCTCCTCCTACGAGGACATCGTCTTACCCTCCATAGGCCTTTTGCCCTTATCCTTCTTCTTCTTGGGGTCGGCATGCACGAACCCAGGGAGCGGGCTCGTTTGGGAAGGAGGAGGAGGGAGCTTCTGCTGAGCAGAAGTCGACCTAGTCTTTGGAGGAGGAGAAGGAAGTTTCTATTGGGATTTCCCTGGCTGGCCCTCAATCAGGTCCAACAAGTTGGTGGTGGGCTTCCTCTTGTAACCCATTGTTGCTTCGGTCAAATTAGAATCACCCAAGTCCCCGGGAAGGTCCTCGGACAGATCAAGCTGGGCGAAAGCATCAAACGCGTCCCCTTCCCTCTCTGGATCCTCCTCGGCAGCCTCGGCAAATACTTGGGAAGAAGAGGGGACGGCTAGCGTGGCGGCTTCCTGATCGGAGGGCTCCTCGGGGAACGAAAATCCGTCCTCGGTCACTGTAATCCTCTGAAGCCGAGGATCGTTGGCTCGGATGACGTGCTTTGGAATCGGGAATGATTTCTAGACAGGTTTATACCCCAAGATTATGTGAGCAGCCCTAACTTGATTGTCGTCCTCGTTTATATAAACCGACGCCCTCAGCGCCTTTTACAAATCTTCTTGGTTGACCAAATGGAAGTGGCGCTCAAAAGCGTGCGGGTCTGCAGGGGGAAAGCACCACCGCGTTAGTAAAAAAATAAAAGGGGAAAGAAAAAAGATGAGAGCTTAAAACCTGTTCTGTTTCCCACTGCCCCACCTGGTATTCCCTCTGTTGTTGGCAGTGAAGGCCATCGTGCCACTCCCCTGACACGATGAGGAAATCCTCGTTGAACCCCTTGTTGGACTCGGGGAGGCACTGAATGAGCCGCACCCTATCATCTCTCATCTTCAGGTAATAAGACTTGCCCTTAAGGAGCTGAAGGTTGTAGCACCAGTTCACGTCATGGTGGATCAACCTTTGCCCCATCTTCTTGTTCAGGGCGTCCACACAGCCCAAAAGCCTAAAGGCGTTTATCCCACACTAAGTAGGGGCCAACCTGAAGTGCGTGAGATAGTCCTTCATCACCCGCCCCATGGGGATCGTCATCCCTCCTTCAAGGAAGGCGACAACGGGAATTACCACTTCGCTTTCCCGTCTGTGTATGCGTCAATCCCCATCCTCACAATATCTCAGACCTACATTGCCAGGAATTCTGTAGTCGGTAATGAATTTCTCCATCGCCTCCTCAGTATCGACATATTTCTTAAACCTACCCATCCCAGTTGACACCTAAAAGGAACTAAGAAAGAACAGGCGAAATAGAAGAAAGGGTAAAGAGAAAGAGAGCTCAGAGAGGTATAGAGCGACTTACTAGAAAGAGGAGGAGCTCTTCAGACAGGCTTTTTGTGCTGGAGATGTGAGTGAGAGTGTGGCTAAACTCAGGAAGGACGCACAAGAATTCTTGATTATAGATAAGGAACAGGAAGAAGCAATTCGTATGGGTATTTATACCCCAAATCAAGGAGCCATGCGGGTTCTCCCGCCCATAAATGCGAGACAAACCTCCATCGTTGGATTGGTAACGCCTCATTAGACGTGGGAGTACAGAGCCGCCTGAATTCAATGACGGGCACGTTACGCGCTCCGAAACGTCAAGGACGTACCTTGGGCAGATGAATGGACCCCAGTGCTGAGGGGGGGGGGAGTAAGGCCGAGGATGTCAAAATCCTTCTTCCCGCTCGAGGATGTGTGCAACAAGATTTTGAGGGGCTATTGTGAGGCCAGAATATTGGGTAGCCTCGGCCCACCCCAAGCCAGAGGATGAAAGTGCGAAGACCGGCTCCCAAGGATCATATCCGAGGGGGCCATCCTCGGGCATCCGAGACCTCGGGGAAACACGAAGGTCACCCCACTAGAGGTCTCCTTGAACGTCCGAGGAGGAAAGGACCCAGTGCCACGCGTCGGCGACAGGAGCACGGCGAAGGAGCAAGCCTTAGGTGAGCTGTCACCTCCGCATTGAATGCACCCACCTAACCCCCTTGGCCGCATTAATGGGGATGTAACCCCTTGGCAGGACAACATCGATCATGGTGAGCCACTTGAGTATGGATAAGACCTCTGATAGGACGGAGGGTCAGAGTAGAGGCCAATAGATGATCAACAGAAGGAATGGGAAGATAGGAGAAGGGGAAGGATATAAGAGAGGGGAGCAAGAGAATGTTGAGGGGGGATTATTTTTTCTTTTGAAACTTGGGAGATTGAGAGGTAGCGTCAGTTTCAGGGAGAGGGGCCTCCTCGGACGAGCGCTGAGGAGTTACCCTCAGTTGTAAACTGAGCTCACTCCCCTTCAATGAAAAAGAAGTGATTTGTATCCCGTTGCTAGTCTGTTAGGGCCTAAACCTTCGATCCACTCTCTAAAAATGTATTGTTGGGGAGCCTTTACAAATTGAGCCCCTACATAATTCATTCCAAAAAAAAAAAAAAACAGTTTCAAACATTTAATTGAATAGAGAGGTTGACAGTGGTTTGTGGGCTATGGAGGATTCTTGGTTAGTGTTCAGTGTCTAATTTGATATGGTCAGAAGCCCGTAATGGAGGCTGCTTTGGGATTTCATCATTGCACAAATATGGAAGCAGAATTTGAGTTCCAGCCAAGAGGGTTAATTGGTGTGGTGAGTGTTTAGAGGTATGGGTTTTTACAGATTTTGTGAGTGAGTGTGTTTTTTTTAAACCCTTTTTTTTTTTTTTTT